>NW_027490242.1:600000-788034 GCF_050948175.1 Xylocopa sonorina
TCCTTGCAAGGAAATAGCGTTTGCAGATGTCTACGTATCGTAGCAATAGAGATCTTATGATTCTTAAAACGCGATGTCGCATCTCATTTCGATGTTTCATGGTAAGGTATAATATGCATTGCGAATTGTTATGCATTCCTCGTCTACGATTCAAATGAAGGTAAATGCGACACTTCCTTGCAAGGAAATAGCGTTTGCAGATGTCTACGTATCGTAGCAATAGTGTTCATATGATTCTTAAAACGCGATATCGCATCTCATTTCCATGTTTCATGGTAAGATATAACATGATTTGCGAAGTGTTATGTATTCCTCGTCTACACTTCAAAAGAATGTGAATGCGATACTTCCTCGCTAGGAAATAGCGTTTGCAGATGTCTACGTATCGTAGCAATAGATTTCTAATGCTTCTTAAAACGCGATATCGCATCTCATTTCTATCTTTCATGGTAAGATATAATATGATTTGCGAAGTGTTATGTATTCCCCGTCTACACTTCAAATGAATGTAAATGCGACACTTACTTGCAAGGAAATAGCGCTTGCAGATGTCTACGTATCGAAGCAGTAGTGTTCAAATGCTTCTTAAAACGAGATATTGCATCTCATTTCTATGTTTCATGGTAAGGTATAATATGATTTGCGAAGTGTTATGTATTCCTCGTCTACACTTCAAATGAATGTGAATGCGACACTTCCTCGCTAGGAAATAGCGTTTGCAGATGTCTACGTATCGTAGCAATAGATTTCTAATGCTTCTTAAAACGCGATATCGCATCTCATTTCTATGTTTCATGGTAAGATATAATATGATTTGCGAAGTGTCATGTATTCCTCGTCTACACTTCAAATGATTGTAAATGCGACACTTCCTTGCTAGGAAATAGCGTCTGCAGATGTCTAGGTATCGTAGCAATAGTGTTCTAATGCTTCTTAGAACGCGATATCGCATCTCATTTCTATGTTTCATGGTAAGATATAATATGATTTGCGAAGTGTCATGTATTCCTCGTCTACACTTCAAATGAATGTAAATGCGACACTTCCTTGCCAGGACATAGCGTCTGCAGATGTCTAGGTATCATAGCAGTAGTGTTCTAATGCTTCTTAAAACGCGATATCGCATCTCATTTCTATGTTTCATGGTAAGATATAATATGATTTGCGAAGTGTCATGTATACCTCGTCTACACTTCAAATGAATGTAAATGCGACACTTCCTTGCAAGGAAATAGCGTTTGCAGATGTCTACCTATCGTAGCAATAGAGTTCTAATGCTTCTTAAAACGCGATGTCGCATCTCATTTCTATGTTTCATGGTAAGATATAATATGATTTGCGAAGTGTTATGTATTCCTCGTCTACACTTCAAATGAATGTAAATGCGACACTTCCTTGCAAGGAAATAGCGCTTGCAGATGTCTACGTATCGAAGCAATAGAGTTCAAATGCTTCTTAAAACGAGATATTGCATCTCATTTCTATGTTTCATGGTAAGATATGATATGATTTGCGAAGTGTCATGTATACCTCGTCTACACTTCAAATGAATGTAAATGCGACACTTCCTTGCAAGGAAATAGCGTTTGCAGATGTCTACCTATCGTAGCAATAGAGATCTAATGCTTCTTAAAACGCGATATCGCATCTCATTTCTATGTTCATGGTAAGATATAATATGATTTGCGAAGTGTTATGTATTCCTCGTCTACACTTCAAATGAATGTAAATGCGACACTTCCTTGCAAGGAAATAGCGCTTGCAGATGTCTACGTATCGAAGCAGTAGTGTTCAAATGCTTCTTAAAACGAGATATTGCATCTCATATCTATGTTTCATGATAAGATATCATATTCATTGCGAAGTGTTATGCATTCCTCGTCTACGATTCAAATGAATGTAAATGTGACACTTCCTTGCAAGGAAATAGCGTTTGCAGATGTCTACGTATCGTAGCAATAGAGATCTTATGATTCTTAAAACGCGATATCGCATCTCATTTCTATGTTTCATGGTAAGGTATAATATGATTTGCGAAGTGTTATGTATTCCTCGTCTACACTTCAAATGAATGTGAATGCGACACTTCCTCGCTAGGAAATAGCGTCTGCAGATGTCTAGGTATCATAGCAGTAGTGTTCTAATGCTTCTTAAAACGCGATATCGCATCTCATTTCTATGTTTCATGGTAAGATATAATATGATTTGCGAAGTGTCATGTATACCTCGTCTACACTTCAAATGAATGTAAATGCGACACTTCCTTGCAAGGAAATAGCGTTTGCAGATGTCTACCTATCGTAGCAATAGAGTTCTAATGCTTCTTAAAACGCGATATCGCATCTCATTTCTATGTTTCATGGTAAGATTTAATATGATTTGCGAAGTGTTATGTATTCCTCGTCTACACTTCAAATGAATGTAAATGCGACACTTCCTTGCAAGGAAATAGCGCTTGCAGATGTCTACCTATCGAAGCAATAGAGTTCAAATGATTCTTAAAACGAGATATTGCATCTCATTTCTATGTTTCATGGTAAGATATAATATGATATGCGAAGTGTCATGTATTTCTCGTCTACACTTCAAATGAATGTAAATGCGACACCTCCTTGCTAGGATATAGCGTCTGCAGATGTCTACGTATCGTAGCAATAGATTTCTAATGCTTCTTAAAACGCGATATAGCATCTCATTTCTATGTTGCATGGTAAGATATAATATGATTTGCGAAGTGTCATGTATACCTCGTCTACACTTCAAATGAATGTAAATGCGACACTTCCTTGCAAGGAAATAGCGTTTGCAGATGTCTACCTATCGTAGCAATAGAGTTCTAATGCTTCTTAAAACGCGATATCGCATCACATTTCTATGTTTCATGGTAAGATATAATATGATTTGCGAAGTGTTATGTATTCCTCGTCTACACTTCAAATGAATGTAAATGCGACACTTCCTTGCAAGGAAATAGCGCTTGCAGATGTCTACGTATCGAAGCAATAGAGTTCAAATGCTTCTTAAAACGAGATATTGCATCTCATATCTATGTTTCATGATAAAATATTATATTCATTGCCAAGTGTTATGCATTCCTCGTCTACGATTCAAATGAATGTAAATGCGACACTTCCTTGCAAGGAAATAGCGTTTGCAGATGTCTACGTATCGTAGCAATAGAGTTCATATGATTCTTAAAATCCGATATCGCATCTCATTTCTATGTTTCATGGTAAGATATAACATGATTTGCGATGTGTTATGTATTCCTCGTCTACACTTCAAATGAATGTAAATGCGACACTTCCTCGCTAGGAAATAGCGTTTGCAGATGTCTACGTATCGTAGCAATAGATTTCTAATGCTTCTTAAAACGCGATATCGCATCTCATTTCTATGTTTCATGGTAAGATATAATATGATTTGCGAAGTGTCATGTATTCCTCGTCTACACTTCAAATGAATGTAAATGCGACACTTCCTCGCTTGGAAATAGCGTTTGCAGATGTCTACGTATCGTAGCAATAGATTTCTAATGCTTCTTAAAACGCGATATCGTATCACATTTCTATCTTTCATGGTAAGATATAATATGATTTGCGAAGTGTCATGTACACCTCGTCTACACTACAAATGAATGTAAATGCGACACTTCCTTGCAAGGAAATAGCGTTTGCAGATGTCTACGTATCGTAGCAATAGAGTTCATATGATTCTTAAAACCCGATATCGCATCTCATTTCTATGTTTCATGGTAAGATATAACATGATTTGCGATGTGTTATGTATTCCTCGTCTACACTTCAAATGAATGTAATTGCGACACTTCCTTGCCAGGAAATAGCGTCTGCAGATGTCTAGGTATCATAGCAGTAGTGTTCTAATGCTTCTTAAAACGCGATATCGCATCTCATTTCTATGTCTCATGGTAAGATATAATATGATTTGCGAAGTGTTATGTATTCCTCGTCTACATTTCAAATGAATGTAAATGCGACACTTCCTTGCAAGGAAATAGCGCTTGCAGATGTCTACGTATCGAAGCAGTAGTGTTCAAATGCTTCTTAAAACGAGATATTGCATCTCATATCTATGTTTCATGATAAGATATCATATTCATTGCGAAGTGTTATGCATTCCTCGTCTACGATTCAAATGAATGTAAATGTGACACTTCCTTGCAAGGAAATAGCGTTTGCAGATGTCTACCTATCGTAGCAATAGAGTTCTAAAGCTTCTTAAAACGCGATATCGCATCTCATTTCTATGTTCATGGT
Source organism: Xylocopa sonorina (assembly GCF_050948175.1). Taxonomy (NCBI): domain Eukaryota; kingdom Metazoa; phylum Arthropoda; class Insecta; order Hymenoptera; family Apidae; genus Xylocopa; species Xylocopa sonorina. The sequence goes on from NW_027490242.1 coordinate 604,278, forward strand.
AAGATATAATATGATTTGCGAAGTGTTATGTATTCCTCGTCTACACTTCAAATGAATGTAAATGCGACACTTCCTTGCAAGGAAATAGCGCTTGCAGATGTCTACGTATCGAAGCAGTAGTGTTCAAATGCTTCTTAAAACGAGATATTGCATCTCATATCTATGTTTCATGATAAGATATTATATTCATTGCGAAGTGTTATGCATTCCTCGTCTACGATTCAAATGAATGTAAATGTGACACTTCCTTGCAAGGAAATAGCGTTTGCAGATGTCTACGTATCGTAGCAATAGAGTTCTTATGATTCTTAAAACGCGATATCGCATCTCATTTCTATGTTTCATGGTAAGGTATAATATGATTTGCGAAGTGTTATGTATTCCTCGTCTACACTTCAAATGAATGTGAATGCTACACTTCCTCGCTAGGAAATAGCAGTTGCAGATGTCTACGTATCGTAGCAATAGATTTCTAATGCTTCTTAAAACGCGATATCGCATCTCATTTCTATGTTTCATGGTAAGATATAATATGATTTGCGAAGTGTCATGTATTCCTCGTCTACACTTCAAATGATTGTAAATGCGACACTTCCTTGCTAGGAAATAGCGTCTGCAGATGTCTTGGTATCGTAGCAATAGTGTTCTAATGCTTCTTAAAACGCGATATCGCATCTCATTTCTATGTTTCATGGTAAGATATAATATGATTTGCGAAGTGTCATGTATTCCTCGTCTACACTTCAAATGAATGTAAATGCGACACTTCCTTGCCAGGAAATAGCGTCTGCAGATGTCTAGGTATCATAGCAGTAGTGTTCTAATGCTTCTTGAAACGCGATATCGCATCTCATTTCTATGTTTCATGGTAAGATATAATATGATTTGCGAAGTGTCATGTATACCTCGTCTACACTTCAAATGAATGTAAATGCGACACTTCCTTGCAAGGAAATAGCGTTTGCAGATGTCTACCTATCGTAGCAATAGAGTTCTAATGCTTCTTAAAACGCGATATCGCATCTCATTTCTATGTTTCATGGTAAGATATAATATGATTTGCGAAGTGTTATGTATTCCTCGTCTACACTTCAAATGAATGTAAATGCGACACTTCCTTGCAAGGAAATAGCGCTTGCAGATGTCTACGTATCGAAGCAATAGAGTTCAAATGCTTCTTAAAACGAGATATTGCATCTCATTTCTATGTTTCATGGTAAGATATAATATGATTTGCGAAGTGTCATGTATTTCTCGTCTACACTTCAAATGAATGTAAATGCGACACTTCCTTGCTAGGAAATAGCGTCTGCAGATGTCTACGTATCGTAGCAATAGATTTCTAATGCTTCTTAAAACGCGATATAGCATCTCATTTCTATGTTTCATGGTAAGATATAATATGATTTGCGAAGTGTCATGTATACCTCGTCTACACTTCAAATGAATGTAAATGCGACACTTCCTTGCAAGGAAATAGCGTTTGCAGATGTCTACCTATCGTAGCAATAGAGTTCTAATGCTTCTTAAAACGCGATATCGCATCTCATTTCTATGTTCATGGTAAGATATAATATGATTTGCGAAGTGTTATGTATTCCTCGTCTACACTTCAAATGAATGTAAATGCGACACTTCCTTGCAAGGAAATAGCGCTTGCAGATGTCTACGTATCGAAGCAGTAGTGTTCAAATGCTTCTTAAAACGAGATATTGCATCTCATATCTATGTTTCATGATAAGATATTATATTCATTGCGAAGTGTTATGCATTCCTCGTCTACGATTCAAATGAATGTAAATGTGACACTTCCTTGCAAGGAAATAGCGTTTGCAGATGTCTACGTATCGTAGCAATAGAGTTCTTATGATTCACAAAACCCGATATCGCATCTCATTTCTATGTTTCATGGTAAGATATTATATAATTTGCGAAGTGTCATGTATACCTCGTCTACACTTCAAATGAATGTAAATGCGACACTTCCTTGCAAGGAAATAGCGTTTGCAGATGTGTACGTGTCGTAGAAATAGAGTTCTTATGATTCTTAAAACGCGATATCGCATCTCATTTCTATGTTTCATGGTAAGATATAATATGATTTGCGAAGTGTTATGTATTCCTCGTCTACACTTCAAATGAATGTAAATGCGACACTTCCTTGCAAGGAAATAGCGCTTGCAGATTTCTACGTATCGAAGCAATAGAGTTCAAATGCTTCTTAGAACGAGATATTGCATCTCATATCTATGTTTCATGATAAGATATTATATTCATTGCGAAGTGTTATGCATTCCTCGTCTACGATCCAAATGAATGTAAATGCGACACTTCCTTGCAAGGAAATAGCGTTTGCAGATGTCTACGTATCGTAGCAATAGAGATCTTATGATTCTTAAAACGCGATATCGCATCTCATTTCGATGTTTCATGGTAAGGTATAATATTCATTGCGAATTGTAATGCATTCCTCGTCTACGATTCAAATGAAGGTAAATGCGACACTTCCTTGCAAGGAAATAGCGTTTGCAGATGTCTACGTATCGTAGCAATAGAGTTCATATGATTCTTAAAACGCGATATCGCATCTCATTTCTATGTTTCATGGTAAGATATAACATGATTTGCGAAGTGTTATGTATTCCTCGTCTACACTTCAAATGAATGTGAATGCGATACTTCCTCGCTAGGAAATAGAGTTTGCAGATGTCTACGTATCGTAGCAATAGTGTTCATATGATTCTTAAAACGCGATATCGCATCTCATTTCCATGTTTCATGGTAAGATATAACATGATTTGCGAAGTGTTATGTATTCCTCGTCTACACTTCAAATGAATGTGAATGCGATATTTCCTCGCTAGGAAATAGCGTTTGCAGATGTCTACGTATCGTAGCAATAGATTTCTAATGCTTCTTAAAACGCGATTTCGCATCTCATTTCTATGTTTCATGGTAAGATATAATATGATTTGCGAAGTGTCATGTATTCCTCGTCTACACTTCAAATGAGTGTAAATGCGACACTTCCTCTCCAGGAAATAGCGTTTGCAGATGTCTACGTATCGTAGCGAATAGATTTCTAATGCTTCTTAAAACGCGATATCGCATCTCATTTCTATGTTTCATGGTAAGATATTATATAATTTGCGAAGTGTTATGTATTCCTCGTCTACACTTCAAATGAATGTGAATGCGACACATCCTTGCTAGGAAATAGCGTCTGCAGATGTCTGGGTATCGTAGCAATAGTGTTCTAATGCTTCTTAAAACGCGATATCGCATCTCATTTCTATCTTTCATGGTAAGATATAATATGATTTGCGAAGTGTCACGTATTCCTCGTCTACACTTCAAATGAATGTAAATGCGACACTTCCTTGCTAGGAAATAGCATCTGCAGATGTCTAGGTATCGTAGCAATAGTGTTCTAATGCTTCTTAAAACGCGATATCGCATCTCATTTCTGTGTTTCATGGTAAGGTATAATATGATTTTCGAAGTGTCATGTATTCCTCGCCTACACTTCAAATGAATGTAAATGCGACACTTCCTTGCTAGGAAATAGCGTCTGCAGATGTCTAGGTAACATAGCAGTAGTGCTCTAATGCTTCTTAAAACGCGATATCGCATCTCATTTCTATGTTTCATGGTAAGATATAATATTCATTGCGAATTGTTATGCATTCCTCGTCTACGATTCAAATGAAGGTAAATGCGACACTTCCTTGCAAGGAAATAGCGTTTGCAGATGTCTACGTATCGTAGCAATAGTGTTCATATGATTCTTAAAACGCGATATCGCATCTCATTTCCATGTTTCATGGTAAGATATAACATGATTTGCTAAGTGTTATGTATTCCTCGTCTACACTTCAAATGAATGTGAATGCGATACTTTCTCGCTAGGAAATAGCGTTTGCAGATGTCTACGTATCGTAGCAATAGATTTCTAATGCTTCTTAAAACGCGATTTCGCATCTCATTCCTATGTTTCATGGTAAGATATAATATGATTTGCGAAGTGTCATGTATTCGTCGTCTACACTTCAAATGAATGTAAATGCGACACTTCCTCTCCTGGAAATAGCGTTTGCAGATGTCTACGTATCGTAGCAATAAATTTCTAATGCTTCTTAAAACGCGATTTCGCATCTCATTTTTATGTTTCATGGTAAGATATAATATGATTTGCGAAGTGTCATGTATTCCTCGTCTACACTTCAAATGAATGTAAATGCGACACTTCCTTGCTAGGAAATAGCGTCTGCAGATGTCTAGGTATCATAGCAGTAGTGTTCTAATGCTTCTTAAAACGCGATATAGCATCTCATTTCTATGTTTCATGGTAAGATATAATATGATTTGCGAAGTGTCATGTATTCCTCGTCTACACTTCAAATGCATGTAAATGCGACACTTCCTCGCTAGGAACTAGCGTTTGCAGATGTCTACGTATCGTAGCAATAGATTTCTAATGCTCCTTAAAACGCGATATCTCATCTCATTTCTATGTTTCATGGTAAGATATAATATGATTTGCGAAGTGTCATGTATTCATCGTCTACACTTCAAATGAATGTAAATGCGACACTTCCTTGCTAGGAAATAGCGTCTGCAGATGTCTAGGTATCGTAGCAATAGTGTTCTAATGCTTCTTAAAACGCGATATCGCATCTCATTTCTATGTTTCATGGTAAGGTATAATATGATTTGCGAAGTGTCATGTATTCCTCGTCTACACTTCAAATGAATGTAAATGCGACACTTCCTTGCTAGGAAATAGCGTCTGCAGATGTCTAGGTATCGTAGCAATAGAGTCCTAATGCTTCTTAAAACGCGATTTCGCATCTCATTTCTATGTTTCATGGTAAGATATAATATGATTTGCGAAGTGTCATGTATTCCACGTCTTCACTTCAAATGAATGTAAATGCGACACTTCCTTGCTAGGAAATAGCGTCTGCAGATGTCTAGGTATCGTAGCAATAGTGTTCTAATGCTTCTTAAAACGCGATATCGCATCTCATTTCTATGTTTCATGGTAAGGTATAATATGATTTGCGAAGTGTCATGTATTCCTCGTCTACACTTCAAATGAATGTAAATGCGACACTTCCTTGCTAGGAAATAGCGTCTGCAGATGTCTAGGTATCGTAGCAATAGAGTCCTAATGCTTCTTAAAACGCGATTTCGCATCTCATTTCTATGTTTCATGGTAAGATATAATATGATTTGCGAATTGTCATGTATTCCTCGTCTTCACTTCAAATGAATGTAAATGCGACACTTCCTTGCTAGGAAATAACGTCTGCAGATGTCTAGGTATCGTTGCAGTAGTGTTCTAATGCTTCTTAAAACGCGATATCGCATCTCATTTCTATGTTTCATGGTAAGATATAATATGATTTGCGAAGTGTCATGTATTCCTCGTCTACACTTCAAATGAATGTAAATGCGACACTTCCTCGCTAGGAAATAGCGTTTGCAGATGTCTACGTATCGTAGAAATAGATTTCTAATGCTTCTTAAAACGCGATATCGCATCTCATTTCTATGTTTCATGGTAAGATATTATATAATTTGCGAAGTGTTATGTATTCCTCGTCTACACTTCAAATGAATGTAAATGCGACACTTCCTTGCAAGGAAATAGCGTTTGCAGATGTGTACGTGTCGTAGAAATAGAGTTCTTATGATTCTTAAAACGCGATATCGCATATCATTTCTATGTTTCATGGTAAGATATAATATGATTTGCGAAGTGTTATGTATTCCTCGTCTACACTTCAAATGAATGTAAATGCGACACTTCCTTGCAAGGAAATAGCGCTTGCAGATATCTACGTATCGAAGCAATAGAGTTCAAATGCTTCTTAGAACGAGATATTGCATCTCATATCTATGTTTCATGATAAGATATTATATTCATTGCGAAGTGTTATGCTTTCCTCGTCTACGATTCAAATGAATGTAAATGCGACAATTCCTTGCAAGGAAATAGCGTTTGCAGATGTCTACGTATCGTAGCAATAGAGATCTTATGATTCTTAAAACGCGATATCGCATCTCACTTCGATGTTTCATGGTAAGGTATAATATTCACTGCGAATTGTTATGCATTCCTCGTCTACGATTCAAATGAAGGTAAATGCGACACTTCCTTGCAAGGAAATAGCGTTTGCAGATGTCTACGTATCGTAGCAATAGAGTTCATATGATTCTTAAAACGCGATATAGCATCTCATTTCTATGTTTCATGGTAAGATATAACATGATTTGCGAAGTGTTATGTATTCCTCGTCTACACTTCAAATGAATGTGAATGCGATACTTCCTCGCTAGGAAATAGAGTTTGCAGATGTCTACGTATCGTAGCAATAGTGTTCATATGATTCTTAAAACGCGATATCGCATCTCATTTCCATGTTTCATGGTAAGATATAACATGATTTGCGAAGTGTTATGTATTCCTCGTCTACACTTCAAATGAATGTGAATGCGATATTTCCTCGCTAGGAAATAGCGTTTGCAGATGTCTACGTATCGTAGCAATAGATTTCTAATGCTTCTTAAAACGCGATTTCGCATCTCATTTCTATGTTTCATGGTAAGATATAATATGATTTGCGAAGTGTCATGTATTCCTCGTCTACACTTCAAATGAGTGTAAATGCGACACTTCCTCTCCAGGAAATAGCGTTTGCAGATGTCTACCTATCGTAGCAATAGATTTCTAATGCTTCTTAAAACGCGATATCGCATCTCATTTCTATGTTTCATGGTAAGATATTATATAATTTGCGAAGTGTTATGTATTCCTCGTCTACACTTCAAATGAATGTGAATGCGACACTTCCCTGCTAGGAAATAGCGTCTGCAGATGTCTGGGTATCGTAGCAATAGTGTTCTAATGCTTCTTAAAACGCGATATCGCATCTCATTTCTATCTTTCATGGTAAGATATAATATGATTTGCGAAGTGTCACGTATTCCTCGTCTACACTTCAAATGAATGTAAATGCGACACTTCCTTGCTAGGAAATAGCGTCTGCAGATGTCTAGGTATCGTAGCAATAGTGTTCTAATGCTTCTTAAAACGCGATATCGCATCTCATTTCTATGTTTCATGGTAAGATATAATATGATTTGCGAAGTGTCATGTATTCCTCGTCTACACTTCAAATGAATGTAAATGCGACACTTCCTTGCTAGGAAATAGCGTCTGCAGATGTCTAGGTAACATAGCAGTAGTGCTCTAATGCTTCTTAAAACGCGATATCGCATCTCATTTCGATGTTTCATGGTAAGGTATAATATTCATTGCGAATTGTTATGCATTCCTCGTCTACGATTCAAATGAAGGTAAATGCGACACTTCCTTGCAAGCAAGTAGCGTTTGCAGATGTCTACGTATCGTAGCAATAGAGTTCATATGATTCTTAAAACGCGATATCGCATCTCATTTGTATGTTTCATGGTAAGATATAACATGATTTGCGAAGTGTTATGTATTCCTCGTCTACACTTCAAATGAATGTGAATGCGATACTTCCTCGCTAGGAAATAGAGTTTGCAGATGTCTACGTATCGTAGCAATAGTGTTCATATGATTCTTAATACGCGATATCGCATCTCATTTCCATGTTTCATGGTAAGATATAACATGATTTGCGAAGTGTTATGTATTCCTCGTCTACACTTCAAATGAATGTGAATGCGATATTTCCTCGCTAGGAAATAGCGTTTGCAGATGTCTACGTATCGTAGCAATAGATTTCTAATGCTTCTTAAAACGCGATTTCGCACCTCATTTCTATGTTTCATGGTAAGATATAATATGATTTGCGAAGTGTCATGTATTCCTCGTCTACACTTCAAATGAATGTAAATGCGACACTTCCTCGCTAGGAAATAGCGTTTGCAGATGTCTACGTATCGTAGAAATAGATTTCTAATGCTTCTTAAAACGCGATATCGCATCTCATTTCTATGTTTCATGGTAAGATATTATATAATTTGCGAAGTGTTATGTATTCCTCGTCTACACTTCAAATGAATGTAAATGCGACACTTCCTTGCAAGGAAATAGCGTTTGCAGATGTGTACGTGTCGTAGAAATAGAGTTCTTATGATTCTTAAAACGCGATATCGCATATCATTTCTATGTTTCATGGTAAGATATAATATGATTTGCGAAGTGTTATGTATTCCTCGTCTACACTTCAAATGAATGTAAATGCGACACTTCCTTGCAAGGAAATAGCGCTTGCAGATATCTACGTATCGAAGCAATAGAGTTCAAATGCTTCTTAGAACGAGATATTGCATCTCATATCTATGTTTCATGATAAGATATTATATTCATTGCGAAGTGTTATGCTTTCCTCGTCTACGATTCAAATGAATGTAAATGCGACAATTCCTTGCAAGGAAATAGCGTTTGCAGATGTCTACGTATCGTAGCAATAGAGATCTTATGATTCTTAAAACGCGATATCGCATCTCACTTCGATGTTTCATGGTAAGGTATAATATTCACTGCGAATTGTTATGCATTCCTCGTCTACGATTCAAATGAAGGTAAATGCGACACTTCCTTGCAAGGAAATAGCGTTTGCAGATGTCTACGTATCGTAGCAATAGAGTTCATATGATTCTTAAAACGCGATATAGCATCTCATTTCTATGTTTCATGGTAAGATATAACATGATTTGCGAAGTGTTATGTATTCCTCGTCTACACTTCAAATGAATGTGAATGCGATACTTCCTCGCTAGGAAATAGAGTTTGCAGATGTCTACGTATCGTAGCAATAGTGTTCATATGATTCTTAAAACGCGATATCGCATCTCATTTCCATGTTTCATGGTAAGATATAACATGATTTGCGAAGTGTTATGTATTCCTCGTCTACACTTCAAATGAATGTGAATGCGATATTTCCTCGCTAGGAAATAGCGTTTGCAGATGTCTACGTATCGTAGCAATAGATTTCTAATGCTTCTTAAAACGCGATTTCGCATCTCATTTCTATGTTTCATGGTAAGATATAATATGATTTGCGAAGTGTCATGTATTCCTCGTCTACACTTCAAATGAGTGTAAATGCGACACTTCCTCTCCAGGAAATAGCGTTTGCAGATGTCTACCTATCGTAGCAATAGATTTCTAATGCTTCTTAAAACGCGATATCGCATCTCATTTCTATGTTTCATGGTAAGATATTATATAATTTGCGAAGTGTTATGTATTCCTCGTCTACACTTCAAATGAATGTGAATGCGACACTTCCCTGCTAGGAAATAGCGTCTGCAGATGTCTGGGTATCGTAGCAATAGTGTTCTAATGCTTCTTAAAACGCGATATCGCATCTCATTTCTATCTTTCATGGTAAGATATAATATGATTTGCGAAGTGTCACGTATTCCTCGTCTACACTTCAAATGAATGTAAATGCGACACTTCCTTGCTAGGAAATAGCGTCTGCAGATGTCTAGGTATCGTAGCAATAGTGTTCTAATGCTTCTTAAAACGCGATATCGCATCTCATTTCTATGTTTCATGGTAAGATATAATATGATTTGCGAAGTGTCATGTATTCCTCGTCTACACTTCAAATGAATGTAAATGCGACACTTCCTTGCTAGGAAATAGCGTCTGCAGATGTCTAGGTAACATAGCAGTAGTGCTCTAATGCTTCTTAAAACGCGATATCGCATCTCATTTCGATGTTTCATGGTAAGGTATAATATTCATTGCGAATTGTTATGCATTCCTCGTCTACGATTCAAATGAAGGTAAATGCGACACTTCCTTGCAAGCAAGTAGCGTTTGCAGATGTCTACGTATCGTAGCAATAGAGTTCATATGATTCTTAAAACGCGATATCGCATCTCATTTGTATGTTTCATGGTAAGATATAACATGATTTGCGAAGTGTTATGTATTCCTCGTCTACACTTCAAATGAATGTGAATGCGATACTTCCTCGCTAGGAAATAGAGTTTGCAGATGTCTACGTATCGTAGCAATAGTGTTCATATGATTCTTAATACGCGATATCGCATCTCATTTCCATGTTTCATGGTAAGATATAACATGATTTGCGAAGTGTTATGTATTCCTCGTCTACACTTCAAATGAATGTGAATGCGATATTTCCTCGCTAGGAAATAGCGTTTGCAGATGTCTACGTATCGTAGCAATAGATTTCTAATGCTTCTTAAAACGCGATTTCGCACCTCATTTCTATGTTTCATGGTAAGATATAATATGATTTGCGAAGTGTCATGTATTCCTCGTCTACACTTCAAATGAATGTAAATGCGACACTTCCTCGCTAGGAAATAGCGTTTGCAGATGTCTACGTATCGTAGAAATAGATTTCTAATGCTTCTTAAAACGCGATATCGCATCTCATTTCTATGTTTCATGGTAAGATATTATATAATTTGCGAAGTGTTATGTATTCCTCGTCTACACTTCAAATGAATGTAAATGCGACACTTCCTTGCAAGGAAATAGCGTTTGCAGATGTGTACGTGTCGTAGAAATAGAGTTCTTATGATTCTTAAAACGCGATATCGCATATCATTTCTATGTTTCATGGTAAGATATAATATGATTTGCGAAGTGTTATGTATTCCTCGTCTACACTTCAAATGAATGTAAATGCGACACTTCCTTGCAAGGAAATAGCGCTTGCAGATATCTACGTATCGAAGCAATAGAGTTCAAATGCTTCTTAGAACGAGATATTGCATCTCATATCTATGTTTCATGATAAGATATTATATTCATTGCGAAGTGTTATGCTTTCCTCGTCTACGATTCAAATGAATGTAAATGCGACAATTCCTTGCAAGGAAATAGCGTTTGCAGATGTCTACGTATCGTAGCAATAGAGATCTTATGATTCTTAAAACGCGATATCGCATCTCATTTCGATGTTTCATGGTAAGGTATAATATTCACTGCGAATTGTTATGCATTCCTCGTCTACGATTCAAATGAAGGTAAATGCGACACTTCCTTGCAAGGAAATAGCGTTTGCAGATGTCTACGTATCGTAGCAATAGAGTTCATATGATTCTTAAAACGCGATATAGCATCTCATTTCTATGTTTCATGGTAAGATATAACATGATTTGCGAAGTGTTATGTATTCCTCGTCTACACTTCAAATGAATGTGAATGCGATACTTCCTCGCTAGGAAATAGAGTTTGCAGATGTCTACGTATCGTAGCAATAGTGTTCATATGATTCTTAAAACGCGATATCGCATCTCATTTCCATGTTTCATGGTAAGATATAACATGATTTGCGAAGTGTTATGTATTCCTCGTCTACACTTCAAATGAATGTGAATGCGATATTTCCTCGCTAGGAAATAGCGTTTGCAGATGTCTACGTATCGTAGCAATAGATTTCTAATGCTTCTTAAAACGCGATTTCGCATCTCATTTCTATGTTTCATGGTAAGATATAATATGATTTGCGAAGTGTCATGTATTCCTCGTCTACAATTCAAATGAGTGTAAATGCGACACTTCCTCTCCAGGAAATAGCGTTTGCAGATGTCTACCTATCGTAGCAATAGATTTCTAATGCTTCTTAAAACGCGATATCGCATCTCATTTCTATGTTTCATGGTAAGATATTATATAATTTGCGAAGTGTTATGTATTCCTCGTCTACACTTCAAATGAATGTGAATGCGACACTTCCCTGCTAGGAAATAGCGTCTGCAGATGTCTGGGTATCGTAGCAATAGTGTTCTAATGCTTCTTAAAACGCGATATCGCATCTCATTTCTATCTTTCATGGTAAGATATAATATGATTTGCGAAGTGTCACGTATTCCTCGTCTACACTTCAAATGAATGTAAATGCGACACTTCCTTGCTAGGAAATAGCGTCTGCAGATGTCTAGGTATCGTAGCAATAGTGTTCTAATGCTTCTTAAAACGCGATATCGCATCTCATTTCTATGTTTCATGGTAAGATATAATATGATTTGCGAAGTGTCATGTATTCCTCGTCTACACTTCAAATGAATGTAAATGCGACACTTCCTTGCTAGGAAATAGCGTCTGCAGATGTCTAGGTAACATAGCAGTAGTGCTCTAATGCTTCTTAAAACGCGATATCGCATCTCATTTCTATGTTTCATGGTAAGATATAATATGATTTGCGAAGTGTCATGTATTCCTCGTCTACACTTCAAATGAATGTAAATGCGACACTTCCTTGCTAGGAAATAGCGTCTGCAGATGTCTAGGTATCGAAGCAATAGAGTTCAAGTGCTTCTTAAAACGAGATATTGCAACTCATATCTATGTTTCATGATAAGATATAATATTCATTGCGAATTGTTATGCATTCCTCGTCTACGATTCAAATGAATGTAAATGCGACACTTCCTCGTAAGGAAATAGCGTTTGCAGATGTGTACGTATCGAAGCAATAGAGTTCAAATGCTTCTTCAAACGAGATATTGCATCTCATATCTATGTTTCATGATAAGATATAATATGATTTGCGAAGTGTTATGTATTCCTCGTCTACACTTCAAATGAATGTAAATGCGACACTTCCTTGTTAGGAAATAGCATCTGCAGATGTCTAGGTATCGTAGCAATAGAGTTCTAATGCTTCTTAAAACGCGATATCGCATCTCGTTTCTATGTTTCATGGTAAGATGTAATATGATTTGCGAAGTGTTATGTATTCCTCGTCTACACTTCAATTGAATGTAAATGTGACACTTCCTTGCAAGGAAATAGCGTTTGCAGATGTCTACGTATCGTAGCAATAGGTTTCTAATGCTTCTTAAAACGCGATGTCGCATCTCATTTCTATGTTTCATGGTAAGATATAATATGATTTGGGAAGTGTCATGTATTCCTCGTCTACACTTCAAATGAATGTAAATGCGACACTTCCTCGCTAGGAAATAGCGTTTGCAGATGTCTACGTATCGTAGCAATAGATTTCTAATGCTTCTTAAAACGCGATATCGCATCTCACTTCTATGTTTCATGGTAAGATATTATATAATTTGCGAAGTGTTATTTATTCCTCGTCTACACTTCAAATGAATGTAAATGCGACACTTCCTTGCAAGGAAATAGCGTTTGCAGATGTGTACGTATCGTAGAAATAGAGTTCTTATGATTCTTAAAACGCGATATCGCATCTCATTTCTATGTTTCATGGTAAGGTATAATATGATTTGCGAAGTGTCATGAATTCATCGTCCACACTTCAAATGAATGTAAATGCGACACCTCCTTGCTAGGAAATAGCGTCTGCAGATGTCTAGGTATCGTAGCAATAGTGTTCTAATGCTTCTTAAAACGCGATATCGCATCTCATTTCTATGTTTCATGGTAAGATATAATATGATTTGCGAAGTGTCTTGTATTCCTCGTCTACACTTCAAATGAATGTAAATGCGACACTTCCTTGTTAGGAAATAGCGTCTGCAGATGTCTAGGTATCGTAGCAATAGAGTTCTAATGCTTCTTAAAACGCGATTTCGCATCTCATTTCTATGTTTCATGGTAAGATATAATATGATTTGCGAAGTGTCATGTATTCCTCGTCTACACTTCAAATGAGTGTAAATGCGACACTTCCTCTCCAGGAAATAGCGTTTGCAGATGTCTACGTATCGTAGCAATGGATTTCTAATGCTTCTTAAAACGCGATATCGCATCTCATTTCTATGTTTCATGGCAAGATATTACATAATTTGCGAAGTGTTATGTATTCCTCGTCTACACTTCAAATGAATGTAAATGCGACACTTCCTCGCTAGGAAATAGCGTTTGCAGATGTCTACGTATCGTAGCAATAGATTTCTAATGCCTCTTAAAACGCGATATCGCATCTCATTTCTATGTTTCATGGTAAGATATAATATGATTTGCGAAGTGTCATGTATTCCTCGTCTACAATTCAAATGAATGTAAATGCGACACTTCCTTGCTAGGAAATAGCGTCTGCAGATGTCTAGGTATCGAAGCAATAGAGTTCAAGTGCTTCTTAAAACGAGATATTGCAACTCATATCTATGTTTCATGATAAGATATAATATTCATTGCGAATTGTTATGCATTCCTCGTCTACGATTCAAATGAATGTAAATGCGACACTTCCTTCCAAGGAAATAGCGTTTGCAGATATGTACGTATCGAAGCAATAGTGTTCAAATGCTTCTTCAAACGAGATATTGCATCTCATTTCTATGTTTCATGATAAGATATAATATGATTTGCGAAGTGTTATGTATTCCTCGTCTACACTTCAAATGAATGTAAATGCGACACTTCCTTGTTAGGAAATAGCGTCTGCAGATGTCTAGGTATCGTAGCAATAGAGTTCTAATGCGTCTTAAAACGCGATATCGCATCTCGTTTCTATGTTTCATGGTAAGATGTAATATGATTTGCGAAGTGTTATGTATTCCTCGTCTACACTTCAAATGAATGTAAATGTGACACTTCCTTGCAAGGAAATAGCGTTTGCAGATGTCTACGTATCGTAGCAATAGGTTTCTAATGCTTCTTAAAACGCGATGTCGCATCTCATTTCTATGTTTCATGGTAAGGTATAATATGATTTGCGAAGTGTTATGTATTCCTCGTCTACACTTCAAATGAATCTAAATGCGACACTTCCTTGCAAGGAAATAGCGTTTGCAGATGTCCACGTATCGTAGCAATAGATTTCTAATGCTTCTTTAAACGCGATATCGCATCCCATTTCTATGTTTCATGGTAAGATATAATATGATTTGCGAAGTGTCATGTATTCCTCGTCTACACTTCAAATGAATGTAAATGCGACACATCCTTGCTAGGAAATAGCGTCTGCAGATGTCTAGGTATCGTAGCAATAGAGTTCTAATGCTTCTTAAAACGCGATTTCGCATCTCATTTCTATGTTTCATGGTAAGGTATAATATGATTTGCGAAGTGTTATGTATTCCTCGTCTACACTTCAAATGAATGTGAATGCGACACTTCCTCGCTAGGAAATAGCGTTTGCAGATGTCTACGTATCGTAGCAATAGATTTCTAATGCTTCTTAAAACGCGATATCTCATCTCATTTCTATGTTTCATGGTAAGATATAATATGATTTGCGAAGTGTCACGTATTCATCGTCTACACTTCAAATGTATGTAAATGCGACACTTCCTTGCTAGGAAATAGCGTCTGCAGATGCCTAGGTATCGTAGCAATAGTGTTCTAATGCTTCTTAAAACGCGATATCGCATCTCATTCCTATGTTTCATGGTAAGATATAATATGATTTGCGAAGTGTCATGTATTCCTCGTCTACACTTCAAATGAATGTAAATGCGACACTTCCTTGCTAGGAAATAGCGTCTGCAGATGTCTAGGTATCATAGCAGTAGTGTTCTAATGCTTCTTAAAACGCGATATCGCATCTCATTTCTATGTTTCATGGTAAGATATAATATGATTTGCGAAGTGTTATGTATTTCTCGTCTACACTTCAAATGAATGTAAATGTGACACTTCCTTGCATGGAAATATCGTTTGCAGATGTCTACGTATCGAAGCAATAGAGTTCAAATGCTTCTTAGAACGAGATATTGCAACTCATATCTATGTTTCATGATAAGATATAATATTCATTGCGAAGTGTTATGCATTCCTCGTCTACACTTCAAATGAGTGTAAATGCGAACCTTCCTTGCAAGGAAATAGCGTTTACAGATGTCTACGTATCATAGCAATAGATTTCTAATGCTTCTTAAAACGCGATATCGCATCTCATTTCTATGTTTCATGGTAAGATATAATATGATTTGCGAAGTGTCATGTATTCCTCGTCTACACTTCAAATGAATGTAAATGCGACACTTCCTTGCTAGGAAATAGCGTCTGCAGATACTTACGTATCGTAGCAATAGTGTTCTAATGCTTCTTAAAACGCGATATCGCACCTCATTTCTATGTTTCATGGTAAGATGTAATATGATTTGCGAAGTGTCATGCATTCCTCGTCTACACTTCAAGTGAATGTAAATGCGACACTTCCTTGTTAGGAAATAGCGTCTGCAGATGTCTACGTATCGAAGCAATAGTGTTCAAATGCTTCTTAAAACGAGATATTGCATCTCATATCTATGTTTCATGATAAGATATAATATGATTTGCGAAGTGTTATGAATTCCTCGTCTACACATCCAATGAATGTAAATGCGACACTTCCTTGCAAGGAAATAGCGTTTGCAGATGTCTACGTATCGAAGCAATAGAGTTCAATTGCTCCTTAAAACGAGATATTGCATCTCATATCTATGTTTCTCGATAAGATATGATATTCATTGCGAAGTGTTATGCATTCCTCGTATACGATTCAAATGAATGTAAATGCAACACTTCCTTGCAAGGAAATAGCGTTTGCAGATGTCTACGTATCGTAGCAATGGATTTCTGATGCTTCTTAGAACGCGATTTCGCATCTCATATCTATCTGTCATGGTAAGATATAATATGATTTGCGAAGTGTCATGTATTCCTCGTCTACACTTCAAATGAATGTAAATGCGACACTTCCTTGCAAGGAAATAGCGTCTGCAGATGTCTACGTATCGAAGCAATAGAGTTCAAATGCTTCTTAAAACGAGATATTGCATCTCATATCTATGTTTCATGATAAGATATAATATGATTTGCGAAGTGTTATGAATTCCTCGTCTACACATCCAATGAATGTAAATGCGACACTTCCTTGCAAGGAAATAGCGTTTGCAGATGTCTACGTATCGAGGCAATAGAGTTCAAATGCTTCTTAAAACGAGATATTGCATCTCATATCTATGTTTTATGATAAGATATAATATTCATTGCGAAGTGTTATGCATTCCTCGTCTACGATTGAAATGAATGTAAATGCGACACTTCCTTGCAAGGAAATAGCGTTTGCAGATGTCTACGTATCGTAGCAATAGAGTTCTTATGATTCTTAAAACGCGATATTCCATCTCATTTCTATGTTTCATGGTAAGATATAATATGATTTGCGAAGTATCATGTATTCCTCGTCTACACTTCAAACGAATGTAAATGCGACACTTCCTTGCAAGGAAATAGCGTTTGCAGATGTCTACGTATCGAAGCAGTAGAGTTCAAATGCTTCTTAAAACGAGATATTGCATCTCATATCTATGTTTCATGATAAGATATAATATTCATTGCGAAGTGTTATGCATTCCTCGTCTACACTTCAAATGAATGTAAATGCGACACTTCCTTGCAAGGAAATAGCGTTTGCAGATGTCTACGTATCGTAGCAATAGAGTTCTTATAATTCTTAAAACGCGATATCGGCTCTCATTTCTATGTTTCATGGTAAGATATAGTATGATTTGCGAAGTGTTATGTATTCCTCGTCTACACTTCAAATGAATGTAAATGCGACACTTCCTTGCAAGGAAATAGCGTTTGCAAATGTCTACCTATCGTAGCAATAGTGTTCTAATGCTTCTAAAAACGCGATATCGCATCTCATTTCTATGTTTCATGGAAAGATATAATATGATTTGCGAAGTGTTATGTATTCCTCGTCTACACTTCAAATGAATGTAAATGCGACACTTGCTTGCAAGGAAATAGCGTTTGCAGATGTCTACGTATCGAAGCAATAGAGTTCAATTCTTCTTAAAACGCGATATCGCATCTCATTTCTATGTTTCATGGTAAGATATAATATGATTTGCGAAGTGTTATGTATTCCTCGTCTACACTTCAAATGAATGTAAATGCGACACTTCCTTGCAAGGAAATAACGTTTGCAGAAGTCTACGTATCGTAGCAATAGAGTTCTTATGATTCTTAAAACGCGATATTCCATCTCATTTCTATGTTTCATGGTAAGATATAATATGTTTTGCGAAGTATCATGTATTCCTCGTCTACACTTCAAACGAATGTAAATGTGACACTTCGTTGCAAGAAAATAGCGTTTGCAGATATCTACGTATCGAAGAAATAGTGTTCTAATGCTTCTTAAAACGCGATACCGCATCACATTTCTATGTTTCATTGTAAGATATAATATGATTTGCGAAGTGTCATGTATTCCTCTTCTACACTTCAAATGAATGTAAATGCGACACTTCCTTGCAAGGAAATAGCGTTTGCAGATGTCTACGTATCGTAGCAATAGAGTTGTTATAATTCTTAAAACGCGATATCGGATCTCATTTCTATGTTTCATGGAAAGATATAATATGATTTGCGAAGTGTTATGTATTCCTCGTCTACACATCAAATGAATGTAAATGCGACACTTCCTTCTTAGGAAATAGCGTCTGCAGTTGTCTAGGTATCGTAGCAATAGAGTTCTAATGCTTCTTAAAACGCGATATCGCATCTCATTTCTATGTTTCATGGCAAGATATAATATGATTTGCGAAGTGTCATGTGTTCCTCGCCTACACTTCAAATGAATGTAAATGCGACACTTCCTTGTTAGGAAATAGCGTCTGCAGATGTCTAGGTATCGTAGCAATAGAGTTCTAATGCTTCTTAAAACGCGATATCGCATCTCATTTCTACGTTTCTTGGTAAGATGTAATATGATTTGCGAAGTGTTATGTATTTCTCGTCTACACTTCAAATGAATGTAAACGTGACACTTCCTTGCAAGGAAATATCGTTCGCAGATGTCTACGTATCGAAGCAATAGAGTTCAAATGCTTCTTAAAACGAGATATTGCAACTCATATCTATGTTTCATGATAAGATATAATATTCATTGCGAAGTGTTATGCATTCCTCGTCTACGATTCAAATGAATGTAAATGCTACACTTCCTTGCAGGGAAATAAGGTTTGCAGATGTCTACGTATCGTAGCAATAGATTTCTAATGCTTCTTAAAACGCGATATCGCATCTCATTTCTATGTTTCATGGTAAGATATAATATGATTTGCGAAGTGTCACGTATTCCTCGTCCACACTTCAAATGAATGTAAATGCGACACTTCCTTGCAAGGAAATAGCGTTTGCAGATGTGTACGTATCGTAGCAATAGAGTTCTTATGATCCTTAAAACGCGATATCGCATATCATTTCTATGTTTCATGGTAAGGTATAATATGATTTGCGAAGTGTTATGTATTCCTCGTCTACACTTCGAATGAATGTGAATGCGACACTTCCTCGCTAGGAAATAGCGTTTGCAGATGTCTACGTATCGTAGCAATAGAGTTCATACGATACTTAAAACGCGATATCGCATCTCATTTCTATGTTTCATGGTAAGATATAATATGATTTGCGAAGTGTTATGTATTTCTCGTCTACACTTCAAATGAATGTGAATGCGACACTTCCTCGCTAGGAAATAGCGTTTGCAGATGTCTACGTATCGTAGCAATAGATTTCTAATGCTTCTTAAAACGCGATATCGCATCTCATTTCTATGCTTCATGGTAAGATATAATATGATTTGCGAAGTGTCATGTATTCCACGTCTACACTTCAAATGAATGTAAATGCGACACTTCCTTGCTAGGAAATAGCGTCTGCAGATGTCTAGGTATCGAAGCAATAGAGTTCAAGTGCTTCTTAAAACGAGATATTGCAACTCATATCTATGTTTCATGATAAGATATAATATTCATTGCGAATTGTTATGCATTCTCCGTCTACGTTTCAAATCAATGTAAATGCGACACTTCCTTGCAAGGAAATAGCGTTTGCAGATGTGTACGTATCGAAGCAATAGAGTTCAAATGCTTCTTCAAACGAGATATTGCATCTCATATCTATGTTTCATGATAAGATATAATATGATTTGCGAAGTGTTATGTATTCCTCGTCTACACTTCAAATGAATGTAAATGCGACACTTCCTTGTTAGGATATAGCGTCTGCAGATGTCTAGGTATCGTAGCAATAGAGTTCTAATGCTTCTTAAAACGCGATATCGCATCTCGCTTCTATGTTTCAGGGTAAGATGTAATATGATTTGCGAAGTGTTATGTATTCCTCGTCTACACTTCAAATGAATGTAAATGTGACACTTCCTTGCAAGGAAATAGCGTTTGCAGATATCTACGTATCGTAGCAATAGGTTCCTAATGCTTCTTAAGACGCGATGTCGCATCTCATTTCTATGCTTCATGGTAAGGTATAATATGATTTGCGAAGTGTTATGTATTCCTCGTCTACACTTTAAATGAATCTAAATGCGACACTTCCTTGCAAGGAAATAGCGTTTGCAGATGTCCACGTATCGTAGCAATAGATTTCTAATGCTTCTTAAAACGCGTTATCGCATCTCATTTCTATGTTTCATGGTAAGATATAATATGATTTGCGAAGTGTCATGTATTCCTCGTCTACACTTCAAATGAATGTAAATGCGACACCTCCTTGCTAGGAAATAGCGTCTGCAGATACTTACGTATCGTAGCAATAGTGTTCTAATGCTTCTTAAAACGCGATATCGCACCTCATTTCTATGTTTCATGGTAAGATATAATATGATTTGCGAAGTGTCATGTATTCCTCGTCTACACTTCAAATGAATGGAAATGCGACACTTCCTTGCAAGGAAATAGCGTTTGCAGATGTCTACGTATCGTAGCAATAGATTTCCAATGCTTCTTAAAACGCCATATCGCATCTCGTTTCTATGTTTCATGGTAAGATATAATATGATTTGCGAAGTGTTATGTATTCCTCGTCTACACTTCAAATGAGTGTAAATGCGAACCGTCCTTGCAAGGAAATAGCGTTTACAGATGTCTACGTATCCTAGCAATAGATTTCTAATGCTTCTTAAAACGCGATATCGCATCTCATTTCTATGTTTCATGGTAAGATATAATATGATTTGCGAAGTGTCATGTATTCCTCGTCTACACTTCAAATGAATGTAAATGCGACACTTCCTTGCTAGGAAATAGCGTCTGCAGATACTTACGCATCGTAGCAATAGTGTTCTAATCCTTCTTAAAACGCGATATCGCACCTCATTTCTATGTTTCATGGTAAGATATAATATGATTTGCGAAGTGTCATGTATTCCTCGTCTACACTTCAAATGAATGGAAATGCGACACTTCCTTGCATGGAAATTGCGTTTGCAGATGTCTACGTATCGTAGCAATAGATATCCAATGCTTCTTAAAACGCCATATCGCATCTCGTTTCTATGTTTCATGGTAAGATATAATATGATTTGCGAAGTGTTATGTATTCCTCGTCTACACTTCAAATGAGTGTAAATGCGAACCTTCCTTGCAAGGAAATAGCGTTTACAGATGTCTACGTATCCTAGCAATGGATTTCTAATGCTTCTTAAAACGCGATATCGCATCTCATTTCTATGTTTCATGGTAAGATATAATATGATTTGCGAAGTGTCATGTATTCCTCGTCTACACTTCAAATGAATGTAAATGCGACACTTCCTTGCTAGGAAATAGCGTCTGCAGATACTTACGTATCGTAGCAATAGTGTTCTAATGCTTCTTAAAACGCGATATCGCACCTCATTTCTATGTTTCATGGTAAGATATAATATGATTTGCGAAGTGTCATGTATTCCTCGTCTACACTTCAAATGAATGGAAATGCGACACTTCCTTGCAAGGAAATAGCGTTTGCAGATGTCTACGTATCGAAGCAATAGAGTTCAAATGCTTCTTAAAACGAGATATTGTATCTCATATCTATGTTTCATGATAAGATATAATATTCATTGCGAAGTGTTATGCATTCCTCGTCTACGATCCAAATGAATGTAAATGCGACACTTCCTTGCTAGGAAATAGCGTCTGCAGATGTCTAGATATCATAGCAGTAGTGTTCTAATGCTTCTTAAAACGCGATTTCGCATCTCATTTCTATGTTTCATGATAAGATATAATATTCATTGCGAAGTGTTATGCATTCCTCGTCTACGATTCAAATGAATGTAAATGCTACACTTCCTTGCAAGGAAATAGCGTTTGCAGATGTGTACGTATCGAAGCAATAGAGTTCAAATGCTTCTTAAAACGCGATATCGCATCTCATTTCTATGTTTCATGGTAAGATATAATATGATTTGCGAAGTGTCATGTATCCATCGTCTTCACTTCAAATGAATGTAAATGCGACACTTCCTTGTTAGGAAATAGCGTCTGCAGTTGTCTAGGTATCGTAGCAATAGAGTTCTAATGCTTCTTAAAACGCGATATCGCATCTCATTTCTATGTTTCATGGTAAGATATAATATGATTTGCGAAGTGTCATGTGTTCCTCGCCTACACTTCAAATGAATGTAAATGCGACACTTCCTTGTTAGGAAGTAGCGTCTGCAGATGTCTAGGTATCGTAGCAATAGAGTTCTAATGCTTCTTAAAACGCGATATCGCATCTCATTTCTACGTTTCTTGGTAAGATGTAATATGATTTGCGAAGTGTTATGTATTTCTCGTCTACACTTCAAATGAATGTAAACGTGACACTTCCTTGCAAGGAAATATCGTTCGCAGATGTCTACGTATCGAAGCAATAGAGTTCAAATGCTTCTTAAAACGAGATATTGCAACTCATATCTATGTTTCATGATAAGATATAATATTCATTGCGAAGTGTTATGCATTCCTCGTCTACGATTCAAATGAATGTAAATGCTACACTTCCTTGCAAGGAAATAGCGTTTGCAGATGTCTACGTATCGTAGCAATAGATTTCTAATGCTTCTTAAAACGCGATATCGCATCTCATGTCTATGTTTCATGGTAAGATATAATATGATTTGCGAAGTGTCACGTATTCCTCGTCCACACTTCAAATGAATGTAAATGCGACACTTCCTTGCAAGGAAATAGCGTTTGCAGATGTGTACGTATCGTAGCAATAGAGTTCTTATGATTCTTAAAACGCGATATCGCATCTCATTTCTATGTTTCATGGTAAGGTATAATATGATTTGCGAAGTGTTATGTATTCCTCGTCTACACTTCAAATGAATGTGACTGCGACACTTCCTCGCTAGGAAATAGCGTTTGCAGATGTCTACGTATCGTAGCAATAGATTTCTAATGCTTCCTAAAACGCGATATCGCATCTCATTTCTATGTTTCATGGTAAGATATAATATGATTTGCGAAGTGTCATGTATTCCACGTCTACACTTCAAATGAATGTAAATGCGACACTTCCTTGCTAAGAAATAGCGTCTGCAGATGTCTAGGTATCAAAGCAATAGAGTTCAAGTGCTTCTTAAAACGAGATATTGCAACTCATATCTATGTTTCATGATAAGATATAATATTCATTGCGAATTGTTATGCATTCCCCGTCTACGATTCAAATGAATGTAAATGCGACACTTCCTTGCAAGGAAATAGCGTTTGCAGATGTGTACGTATCGAAGCAATAGAGTTCAAATGCTTCTTCAAACGAGATATTGCATCTCATATCTATGTTTCATGATAAGATATAATATGATTTGCGAAGTGTTACGTATTCCTCGTCTACACTTCAAATGAATGTAAATGCGACACTTCCTTGTGAGGAAATAGCGTCTGCAGATGTCTAGGTATCGTAGCAATAGAGTTCTAATGCTTCTTAAAACGCGATATCGCATCTCGCTTCTATGTTTCATGGTAAGATGTAATATGATTTGCGAAGTGTTATGTATTCCTCGTCTACACTTCAAATGAATGTGAATGCGACACTTCCTCGCTAGGAAATAGCGTTTGCAGATGTCTACGTATCGTAGCAATAGAGTTCATACGATACTTAAAACGCGATATCGCATATCATTTCTATGTTTCATGGTAAGATATAATATGATTTGCGAAGTGTCATGTATTCCTCGTCTACACTTCAAATGAATGTAAATGCGACACTTCCTTGCTAGGAAATAGCGTCTGCAGATGTCTAGGTATCAAAGCAATAGAGTTCAAATGCTTCTTAAAACGAGATATTGCAACTCATATCTATGTTTCATGATAAGATATAATATTCATTGCGAAGTGTTATGCATTCCTCGTCTACGATTCAAATGAATGTAAATGCTACACTTCCTTGCAAGGAAATAGCGTTTGCAGATGTCTACGTATCGTAGCAATAGATTTCTAATGCTTCTTAAAACGCGATATCGCATCTCATGTCTATGTTTCATGGTAAGATATAATATGATTTGCGAAGTGTCACGTATTCCTCGTCCACACTTCAAATGAATGTAAATGCGACACTTCCTTGCAAGGAAATAGCGTTTGCAGATGTGTACGTATCGTAGCAATAGAGTTCTTATGATTCTTAAAACGCGATATCGCATCTCATTTCTATGTTTCATGGTAAGGTATAATATGATTTGCGAAGTGTTATGTATTCCTCGTCTACACTTCAAATGAATGTGACTGCGACACTTCCTCGCTAGGAAATAGCGTTTGCAGATGTCTACGTATCGTAGCAATAGATTTCTAATGCTTCCTAAAACGCGATATCGCATCTCATTTCTATGTTTCATGGTAAGATATAATATGATTTGCGAAGTGTCATGTATTCCACGTCTACACTTCAAATGAATGTAAATGCGACACTTCCTTGCTAAGAAATAGCGTCTGCAGATGTCTAGGTATCAAAGCAATAGAGTTCAAGTGCTTCTTAAAACGAGATATTGCAACTCATATCTATGTTTCATGATAAGATATAATATTCATTGCGAATTGTTATGCATTCCCCGTCTACGATTCAAATGAATGTAAATGCGACACTTCCTTGCAAGGAAATAGCGTTTGCAGATGTGTACGTATCGAAGCAATAGAGTTCAAATGCTTCTTCAAACGAGATATTGCATCTCATATCTATGTTTCATGATAAGATATAATATGATTTGCGAAGTGTTACGTATTCCTCGTCTACACTTCAAATGAATGTAAATGCGACACTTCCTTGTGAGGAAATAGCGTCTGCAGATGTCTAGGTATCGTAGCAATAGAGTTCTAATGCTTCTTAAAACGCGATATCGCATCTCGCTTCTATGTTTCATGGTAAGATGTAATATGATTTGCGAAGTGTTATGTATTCCTCGTCTACACTTCAAATGAATGTGAATGCGACACTTCCTCGCTAGGAAATAGCGTTTGCAGATGTCTACGTATCGTAGCAATAGAGTTCATACGATACTTAAAACGCGATATCGCATATCATTTCTATGTTTCATGGTAAGATATAATATGATTTGCGAAGTGTCATGTATTCCTCGTCTACACTTCAAATGAATGTAAATGCGACACTTCCTTGCTAGGAAATAGCGTCTGCAGATGTCTAGGTATCAAAGCAATAGAGTTCAAATGCTTCTTAAAACGAGATATTGCAACTCATATCTATGTTTCATGATAAGATATAATATTCATTGCGAAGTGTTATGCATTCCTCGTCTACGATTCAAATGAATGTAAATGCTACACTTCCTTGCAAGGAAATAGCGTTTGCAGATGTCTACGTATCGTAGCAATAGATTTCTAATGCTTCTTAAAACGCGATATCGCATCTCATTTCTATGTTTCATGGTAAGATATAATATGATTTGCGAAGTGTCATGTATTCCTCGTCCACACTTCAAATGAATGTAAATGCGACACTTCCTTGCAAGGAAATAGCGTTTGCAGATGTGTACGTATCGCAGCAATAGAGTTCTTATGATTCTTAAAACGCGATATCGCATCTCATTTCTATGTTTCATGGTAAGGTATAATATGATTTGCGAAGTGTTATGTATTCCTCGTCTACACTTCAAATGAATGTGAATGCGACACTTCCTCGCTAGGAAATAGCGTTTGCAGATGTCTACGTATCGTAGCAATAGATTTCTAATGCTTCTTAAAACGCGATATCGCATCTCATTTCTATGCTTCATGGTAAGATATAATATGATTTGCGAAGTGTCATGTATTCCACGTCTACACTTCAAATGAATGTAAATGCGACACTTCCTTGCTAGGAAATAGCGTCTGCAGATGTCTAGGTATCGAAGCAATAGAGTTCAAGTGCTTCTTAAAACGAGATATTGCAACTCATATCTATGTTTCATGATAAGATATAATATTCATTGCGAATTGTTATGCATTCCCCGTCTACGTTTCAAATGAATGTAAATGCGACACTTCCTTGCAAGGAAATAGCGTTTGCAGATGTGTACGTATCGAAGCAATAGAGTTCAAATGCTTCTTCAAACGAGATATTGCATCTCATATCTATGTTTCATGATAAGATATAATATGATTTGCGAAGTGTTACGTATTCCTCGTCTACACTTCAAATGAATGTAAATGCGACACTTCCTTGTGAGGAAATAGCGTCTGCAGATGTCTAGGTATCGTAGCAATAGAGTTCTAATGCTTCTTAAAACGCGATATCGCATCTCGCTTCTATGTTTCATGGTAAGATGTAATATGATTTGCGAAGTGTTATGTATTCCTCGTCTACACTTCAAATGAATGTGAATGCGACACTTCCTCGCTAGGAAATAGCGTTTGCAGATGTCTACGTATCGTAGCAATAGAGTTCATACGATACTTAAAACGCGATATCGCATATCATTTCTATGTTTCATGGTAAGATATAATATGATTTGCGAAGTGTCATGTATTCCTCGTCTACACTTCAAATGAATGTAAATGCGACACTTCCTTGCTAGGAAATAGCGTCTGCAGATGTCTAGGTATCAAAGCAATAGAGTTCAAATGCTTCTTAAAACGAGATATTGCAACTCATATCTATGTTTCATGATAAGATATAATATTCATTGCGAAGTGTTATGCATTCCTCGTCTACGATTCAAATGAATGTAAATGCTACACTTCCTTGCAAGGAAATAGCGTTTGCAGATGTCTACGTATCGTAGCAATAGATTTCTAATGCTTCTTAAAACGCGATATCGCATCTCATTTCTATGTTTCATGGTAAGATATAATATGATTTGCGAAGTGTCATGTATTCCTCGTCCACACTTCAAATGAATGTAAATGCGACACTTCCTTGCAAGGAAATAGCGTTTGCAGATGTGTACGTATCGCAGCAATAGAGTTCTTATGATTCTTAAAACGCGATATCGCATCTCATTTCTATGTTTCATGGTAAGGTATAATATGATTTGCGAAGTGTTATGTATTCCTCGTCTACACTTCAAATGAATGTGAATGCGACACTTCCTCGCTAGGAAATAGCGTTTGCAGATGTCTACGTATCGTAGCAATAGATTTCTAATGCTTCTTAAAACGCGATATCGCATCTCATTTCTATGCTTCATGGTAAGATATAATATGATTTGCGAAGTGTCATGTATTCCACGTCTACACTTCAAATGAATGTAAATGCGACACTTCCTTGCTAGGAAATAGCGTCTGCAGATGTCTAGGTATCGAAGCAATAGAGTTCAAGTGCTTCTTAAAACGAGATATTGCAACTCATATCTATGTTTCATGATAAGATATAATATTCATTGCGAATTGTTATGCATTCCCCGTCTACGTTTCAAATGAATGTAAATGCGACACTTCCTTGCAAGGAAATAGCGTTTGCAGATGTGTACGTATCGAAGCAATAGAGTTCAAATGCTTCTTCAAACGAGATATTGCATCTCATATCTATGTTTCATGATAAGATATAATATGATTTGCGAAGTGTTATGTATTCCTCGTCTACACTTCAAATGAATGTAAATGCGACACTTCCTTGTTAGGAAATAGCGTCTGCAGATGTCTAGGTATCGTAGCAATAGAGTTCTAATGCTTCTTAAAACGCGATATCGCATCTCGCTTCTATGTTTCAGGGTAAGATGTAATATGATTTGCGAAGTGTTATGTATTCCTCGTCTACACTTCAAATGAATGTAAATGTGACACTTCCTTGCAAGGAAATAGCGTTTGCAGATATCTACGTATCGTAGCAATAGGTTTCTAATGCTTCTTAAAACGCGATGTCGCATCTCATTTCTATGCTTCATGGTAAGGTATAATATGATTTGCGAAGTGTTATGTATTCCTCGTCTACACTTTAAATGAATCTAAATGCGACACTTCCTTGCAAGGAAATAGCGTTTGCAGATGTCCACGTATCGTAGCAATAGATTTCTAATGCTTCTTAAAACGCGTTATCGCATCTCATTTCTATGTTTCATGGTAAGATATAATATGATTTGCGAAGTGTCATGTATTCCTCGTCTACACTTCAAATGAATGTAAATGCGATACTTCCTTGCTAGGAAATAGCGTCTGCAGATACTTACGTATCGTAGCAATAGTGTTCTAATGCTTCTTAAAACGCGATATCGCACCTCATTTCTATGTTTCATGGTAAGATATAATATGATTTGCGAAGTGTCATGTATTCCTCGTCTACACTTCAAATGAATGGAAATGCGACACTTCCTTGCAAGGAAATAGCGTTTGCAGATGTCTACGTATCGTAGCAATAGATTTCCAATGCTTCTTAAAACGCCATATCGCATCTCGTTTCTATGTTTCATGGTAAGATATAATATGATTTGCGAAGTGTTATGTATTCCTCGTCTACACTTCAAATGAGTGTAAATGCGAACCTTCCTTGCAAGGAAATAGCGTTTACAGATGTCTACGTATCCTAGCAATAGATTTCTAATGCTTCTTAAAACGCGATATCGCATCTCATTTCTATGTTTCATGGTAAGATATAATATGATTTGCGAAGTGTCATGTATTCCTCGTCTACACTTCAAATGAATGTAAATGCGACACTTCCTTGCTAGGAAATAGCGTCTGCAGATACTTACGTATCGTAGCAATAGTGTTCTAATCCTTCTTAAAACGCGATATCGCACCTCATTTCTATGTTTCATGGTAAGATATAATATGATTTGCGAAGTGTCATGTATTCCTCGTCTACACTTCAAATGAATGGAAATGCGACACTTCCTTGCATGGAAATAGCGTTTGCAGATGTCTACGTATCGTAGCAATAGATATCCAATGCTTCTTAAAACGCCATATCGCATCTCGTTTCTATGTTTCATGGTAAGATATAATATGATTTGCGAAGTGTTATGTATTCCTCGTCTACACTTCAAATGAGTGTAAATGCGAACCTTCCTTGCAAGGAAATAGCGTTTACAGATGTCTACGTATCCTAGCAATAGATTTCTAATGCTTCTTAAAACGCGATATCGCATCTCATTTCTATGTTTCATGTTAAGATATAATATGATTTGCGAAGTGTCATGTATTCCTCGTCTACACTTCAAATGAATGTAAATGCGACACTTCCTTGCTAGGAAATAGCGTCTGCAGATACTTACGTATCGTAGCAATAGTGTTCTAATCCTTCTTAAAACGCGATATCGCACCTCATTTCTATGTTTCATGGTAAGATATAATATGATTTGCGAAGTGTCATGTATTCCTCGTCTACACTTCAAATGAATGGAAATGCGACACTTCCTTGCATGGAAATAGCGTTTGCAGATGTCTACGTATCGTAGCAATAGATATCCAATGCTTCTTAAAACGCCATATCGCATCTCGTTTCTATGTTTCATGGTAAGATATAATATGATTTGCGAAGTGTTATGTATTCCTCGTCTACACTTCAAATGAGTGTAAATGCGAACCTTCCTTGCAAGGAAATAGCGTTTACAGATGTCTACGTATCCTAGCAATAGATTTCTAATGCTTCTTAAAACGCGATTTCGCATCTCATTTCTATGTTTCATGATAAGATATAATATTCATTGCGAAGTGTTATGCATTCCTCGTCTACGATTCAAATGAATGTAAATGCTACACTTCCTTGCAAGGAAATAGCGTTTGCAGATGTGTACGTATCGAAGCAATAGAGTTCAAATGCTTCTTAAAACGCGATATCGCATCTCATTTCTATGTTTCATGGTAAGATATAATATGATTTGCGAAGTGTCATGTATCCATCGTCTACACTTCAAATGAATGTAAATGCGACACTTCCTTGTTAGGAAATAGCGTCTGCAGTTGTCTAGGTATCGTAGCAATAGAGTTCTAATGCTTCTTAAAACGCGATATCGCATCTCATTTCTATGTTTCATGGTAAGATATAATATGATTTGCGAAGTGTCATGTGTTCCTCGCCTACACTTCAAATGAATGTAAATGCGACACTTCCTTGTTAGGAAATAGCGTCTGCAGATGTCTAGGTATCGTAGCAATAGAGTTCTAATGCTTCTTAAAACGCGATATCGCATCTCATTTCTACGTTTCTTGGTAAGATGTAATATGATTTGCGAAGTGTTATGTATTTCTCGTCTACACTTCAAATGAATGTAAACGTGACACTTCCTTGCAAGGAAATATCGTTTGCAGATGTCTACGTATCGAAGCAATAGAGTTCAAATGCTTCTTAAAACGAGATATTGCATCTCATATCTATGTTCCATGATAAGATATAATATTCATTGCGAAGTGTTATGCATTCCTCGTCTACGATCCAAATGAATGTAAATGCGACACTTCCTTACAAGGAAATAGCGTTCGCAGTTGTCTACGTATCATAGCAATAGAGTTCTTATGATTCTTAAAACGCGATATCGCATCTCACTTCTATGTTTTATGGTACGATATAATATGATTTGCGAAGTGTTATGTATTCCTCGTCTACACTTCAAATGAATGTAAATGCGACACTTCCTTGTTAGGAAATAGCGTCTGCAGATGTCTAGGTATCGTAGCAATAGAGTTCTAATGCTTCTTAAAACGCGATATCGCATCTCATTTCTACGTTTCATGGTAAGTTGTAATATGATTTGCGAAGTGTTATGTATTACTCGTCTACACTTCAAATGAATGTAAATGCGACACTTCCTTGTTAGGAAATAGCGTCTGCAGATGTCTACGTATCGAAGCAATAGAGTTCAAATGCTTCTTAAAACGAGATATTGCAACTCATATCTATGTTTCATAATAAGATATAATATTCATTGCGAAGTGTTATGCATTCCTCGTCTACGATTCAAATGAATGTAAATGCTACACTTCCTTGCAAGGAAATAGCGTTTGCAGATGTGTACGTATCGAAGCAATAGAGTTCAAATGCTTCTTAAAACGCGATATCGCATCTCATTAATATGTTTCATGGTAAGGTATAATATGATTTGCGAAGTGCTATGTATTCCTCGTCCACACTTCAAATGAATGTGAATGCGACACTTCCTCGCTAGGAAATAGCGTTTGCAGATGTCTACGTATCGTAGCAATAGATTTCTAATGCTTCTTAAAACGCAATATCGCATCTCATTTCTATGTTTCATGGTTAGATATAATATGATTTGCGAAGTGTCATGAATTCATCGTCTACACTTCAAATGAATGTAAATGCGACACTTCCTTGTTAGGAAATAGCTTCTGCAGATGTCTAGGTATCGTAGCAATAGTGTTCTTATGATTCTTAAAACGCGATATCTCATCTCATTTCTATGTATCATGGTAAGATATAATATGATTTGCGAAGTGTTATGTATTCCTCGTCTACACTTCAAATGAATGTAAATGCGACACTTCCTTGTTAGGAAATAGCGTCTGCAGATGTCTAGGTATCGTAGCAATAGAGTTCTAATGCTTCTTAAAACGCGATATCGCATCTCGCTTCTATGTTTCATGGTAAGATGTAATATGATTTGCTAAGTGTTATGTATTCCTCGTCTACACTTCAAATGAATGTAAATGTGACACTTCCTTGCAAGGAAATAGCGTTTGCAGATATCTACGTATCGTAGCAATAGGTTTCTAATGCTTCTTAAAACGCGATGTCGCATCTCATTTCTATGCTTCATGGTAAGGTATAATATGATTTGCGAAGTGTTATGTATTCCTCGTCTATACTTTAAATGAATCTAAATGCGACACTTCCTTGCAAGGAAATAGCGTTTGCAGATGTCCACGTATCGTAGCAATAGATTTCTAATGCTTCTTAAAACGCGTTATCGCATCTCATTTCTATGTTTCATGGTAAGATATAATATGATTTGCGAAGTGTCATGTATTCCTCGTCTACACTTCAAATGAATGTAAATGCGACACTTCCTTGCTAGAAAATAGCGTCTGCAGATACTTACGTATCGTAGCAATAGTGTTCTAATGCTTCTTAAAACGCGATATCGCACCTCATTTCTATGTTTCATGGTAAGATATAATAAGATGTGCGAAGTGTCATGTGTTCCTCGTCTACACTTCAAATGAATGGAAATGCGACACTTCCTTGCAAGGAAATAGCGTTTGCAGATGTCTACGTATCGTAGCAATAGATTTCCAATGCTTCTTAAAACGCCATATCGCATCTCGTTTCTATGTTTCATGGTAAGATACAATATGATTTGCGAAGTGTTATGTATTCCTCGTCTACACTTCAAATGAGTGTAAATGCGAACCTTCCTTGCAAGGAAATAGCGTTTACAGATGTCTACGTATCCTAGCAATAGATTTCTAATGCTTCTTAAAACGCGATATCGCATCTCATTTCTATGTTTCATGGTAAGATATAATATGATTTGCGAAGTGTCATGTATTCCTCGTCTACACTTCAGATGAATGTAAATGCGACACTTCCTTGCTAGGAAATAGCGTCTGCAGATACTTACGTATCGTAGCAATAGTGTTCTAATCCTTCTTAAAACGCGATATCGCACCTCATTTCTATGTTTCATGGTAAGATATAATATGATTTGCGAAGTGTCATGTATTCCTCGTCTACACTTCAAGTGAATGGAAATGCGACACTTCCTTGCAAGGAAATAGCGTTTGCAGATGTCTACGTATCGTAGCAATAGATATCCAATGCTTCTTAAAACGCCATATCGCATCTCGTTTCTATGTTTCATGGTAAGATATAATATGATTTGCGAAGTGTTATGTATTCCTCGTCTACACTTCAAATGAGTGTAAATGCGAACCTTCCTTGCAAGGAAATAGCGTTTACAGATGTCTACGTATCCTAGCAATAGATTTCTAATGCTTCTTAAAACGCGATATCGCATCTCATTTCTATGTTTCATGGTAAGATATAATATGATTTGCGAAGTGTCATGTATTCCTCGTCTACACTTCAAATGAATGTAAATGCGACACTTCCTTGCTAGGAAATAGCGTCTGCAGATACTTACGCATCGTAGCAATAGTGTTCTAATGCTTCTTAAAACGCGATATCGCACCTCATTTCTATGTTTCATGGTAAGATATAATATGATTTGCGAAGTGTCATGTATTCCTCGTCTACACTTCAAATGAATGGAAATGCGACACTTCCTTGCAAGGAAATAGCGTTTGCAGATGTCTACGTATCGAAGCAATAGAGTTCAAATGCTTCTTAAAACGAGATATTGCATCTCATATCTATGTTTCATGATAAGATATAATATTCATTGCGAAGTGTTATGCATTCCTCGTCTACGATCCAAATGAATGTAAATGCGACACTTCCTTACAAGGAAATAGCGTTCGCAGTTGTCTACGTATCATAGCAATAGAGTTATTATGATTCTTAAAACGCGATATCGCATCTCACTTCTATGTTTTATGGTACGATATAATATGATTTGCGAAGTGTTATGTATTCCTCGTCTACACTTCAAATGAATGTAAATGCGACACTTCCTTGTTAGGAAATAGCGTCTGCAGATGTCTAGGTATCGTAGCAATAGTGTTCTAATGCTTCTTAAAACGCGATATCGCATCTCATTTCTACGTTTCATGGTAAGTTGTAATATGATTTGCGAAGTGTTATGTATTTCTCGTCTACACTTCAAATGAATGTAAATGCGACACTTCCTTGTTAGGAAATAGCGTCTGCAGATGTCTAGGTATCGTAGCAATAGAGTTCTAATGCTTCTTAAAACGCTATATCGCATGTCATTTCTACGTTTCATGGTAAGATGTAATATGATTTGCGAAGTGTTATGTATTTCTCGTCTACACTTCAAATGAATGTAAACGTGACACTTCCTTGCAAGGAAATATCGTTCGCAGATGTCTACGTATCGAAGCAATAGAGTTCAAATGCTTCTTAAAACGAGATATTGCAACTCATATCTATGTTTCATAATAAGATATAATATTCATTGCGAAGTGTTATGCATTCCTCGTCTACGATTCAAATGAATGTAAATGCTACACTTCCTTGCAAGGAAATAGCGTTTGCAGATGTGTACGTATCGAAGCAATAGAGTTCAAATGCTTCTTAAAACGCGATATCGCATCTCATTAATATGTTTCATGGTAAGGTATAATATGATTTGCGAAGTGTTATGTATTCCTCGTCCACACTTCAAATGAATGTGAATGCGACACTTCCTCGCTAGGAAATAGCGTTTGCAGATGTCTACGTATCGTAGCAATAGATTTCTAATGCTTCTTAAAACGCAATATCGCATCTCATTTCTATGTATCATGGTAAGATATAATATGATTTGCGAAGTGTCATGTATTCATCGTCTACACTTCAAATTAATGTAAATGCGACACTTCCTTGCTAGGAAATAACGTCTGCAGATGTCTAGGTAGCGTAGCTATAGATTTCTAATGCTTCTGAAAACGCGATATCGCATCTCATTTCTATGTTTCATGGTAAGATATTATATAATTTGCGAAGTGTTATGTATTCCTCGTCTACACTTCAAATGAATGTAAATGCGTCACTTCCTTGCAAGCAAATAGCGTTTGCAGATGTCTACAGATCGTAGCAATGGAGTTCTTATGATTCTTAAAACGCGATATAGCATCTCATTTCTATGTTTCATGGTAAGATATAATATGATTTGCGAAGTGTTATGTATTCCTCGTCTACACTTCAAATGAATGTAAATGCGACACTTCCTTGCTAGGAAATAGCGTCTGCAGATGTCTAGGTATCGTAGCAATAGTGTTCTTATGATTCTTAAAACGCGATATCTCATCTCATTTCTATGTTTCATGGTAAGATATAATATGATTTGCGAAGTGTTATGTATTCCTCGTCTACACTTCAAATGAATGTAAATGCGACACTTCCTTGCTAGGAAATAGCGTCTGCAGATGTCTAGGTATCGTAGCAATAGTGTTCTAATGCTTCTTAAAACGCGATATCGCATCTTATTTCTATCTTTCATGGTAAGATATAATATGATTTGCGAAGTGTCATGTATTCCTCTTCTACGCTTCAAATGATTGTAAATGCGACACTTCCTTGCTAGGAAATAGCGTCTGCAGATGTCTAGGTATCATAGCAATAGAGTTCTAATGCTTCATAAAACGCGATATCGCATCTCATTTCTATGTTTCATGGTAAGATGTAATATGATTTGCGAAGAGTTATGTATTCCTCGTCTACACTTCAAATGAATGTGAATGCGACACTTCCTTGCTAGGAAATAGCGTCTGCAGATGTCTAGGTATCGTAGCAATAGAGTTCTAATGCTTCTTAAAACGCGA
The DNA here is from genome assembly GCF_050948175.1 of Xylocopa sonorina. Taxonomy (NCBI): domain Eukaryota; kingdom Metazoa; phylum Arthropoda; class Insecta; order Hymenoptera; family Apidae; genus Xylocopa; species Xylocopa sonorina. The sequence goes on from NW_027490242.1 coordinate 639,744, forward strand.
AATCGCATCTCATTTCTATGTTTCATGGTAAGATGTAATATGATTTGCGAAGTGCTATGCATTCCTCGTCTACACTTCAAATGAATGTAAATGCGACACTTCCTTGCAAGGAAATAGCGTTTGCAGACGTCTACGTATCGAAGCAATAGAGTTCAGATGCTTCTTAAAACGAGATATTGCATCTCATATCTATGTTTCATGATAAGATATAATATTCATTGCGAAGTGTTATGCATTCCTCGTCTACGATTCAAATGAAAGTAAATGCTACACTTCCTTGCAAGGAAATAGCGATTGCAGATGTCTACGTATCGTAGCAATAAGTTCATATGATTCTTAAAACGCGAAATCGCATCTCATTTCTATGTTTCATGGTAAGATGTAATATGATTTGCGATGTGTTATGTTTTCCTCCTCTACACTTCAAATGAATGTAAATGCGACACTTCCTTGCAAGGAAATAGAGTTTGCAGATGTCTACGTATCAAAGCAGTAGAGTTCAAATGCATCTTAAAACGAGATATTGCATCTCATATCTATGTTTCATGATAAGATATAATATTCATTGCGAAGTGTTATGCATTCCTCGTCTACGATTCAAATGAAAGTAAATGCGACACTTCCTTGCAAGGAAATAGCGTTTGCAGATGTCTACGTATCGTAGCAATAGCTTTCTAATGCTTCTTAAAACGCGATATCGCACCTCATTTCTATGTTTCATGGTAAGATATTATATAATTTGCGAAGTGTTATGTATTCCTCGTCTACACTTCAAATGAATGTAAATGCGTCACTTCCTTGCAAGCAAATAGCGTTTGCAGATGTCTACAGATCGTAGCAATGGAGTTCTTATGATTCTTAAAACGCGATATCGCATCTCATTTCTATGTTTCATGGTAAGATATAATATGATTTGCGAAGTGTTATGTATTCCTCGTCTACACTTCAAATGAATGTAAATGCGACACTTCCTTGCTAGGAAATAGCGTCTGCAGATGTCTAGGTATCGTAGCAATAGTGTTCTTATGATTCTTAAAACGCGATATCTCATCTCATTTCTATGTTTCATGGTAAGATATAATATGATTTGCGAAGTGTTATGTATTCCTCGTCTACACTTCAAATGAATGTAAATGCGACACTTCCTTGCTAGGAAATAGCGTCTGCAGATGTCTAGGTATCGTAGCAATAGTGTTCTAATGCTTCTTAAAACGCGATATCGCATCTTATTTCTATCTTTCATGGTAAGATATAATATGATTTGCGAAGTGTCATGTATTCCTCTTCTACACTTCAAATGATTGTAAATGCGACACTTCCTTGCTAGGAAATAGCGTCTGCAGATGTCTAGGTATCATAGCAATAGAGTTCTAATGCTTCATAAAACGCGATATCGCATCTCATTTCTATGTTTCATGGTAAGATGTAATATGATTTGCGAAGAGCTATGTATTCCTCGTCTACACTTCAAATGAATGTGAATGCGACACTTCCTTGCTAGGAAATAGCGTCTGCAGATGTCTAGGTATCGTAGCAATAGAGTTCTAATGCTTCTTAAAACGCGAAATCGCATCTCATTTCTATGTTTCATGGTAAGATGTAATATGATTTGCGAAGTGCTATGCATTCCTCGTCTACACTTCAAATGAATGTAAATGCGACACTTCCTTGCAAGGAAATAGCGTTTGCAGACGTCTACGTATCGAAGCAATAGAGTTCAGATGCTTCTTAAAACGAGATATTGCATCTCATATCTATGATTCATGATAAGATATAATATTCATTGCGAAGTGTTATGCATTCCTCGTCTACGATTCAAATGAAAGTAAATGCTACACTTCCTTGCAAGGAAATAGCGATTGCAGATGTCTACGTATCGTAGCAATAAGTTCATATGATTCTTAAAACGCGAAATCGCATCTCATTTCTATGTTTCATGGTAAGATGTAATATGATTTGCGATGTGTTATGTTTTCCTCCTCTACACTTCAAATGAATGTAAATGCGACACTTCCTTGCAAGGAAATAGAGTTTGCAGATGTCTACGTATCAAAGCAGTAGAGTTCAAATGCATCTTAAAACGAGATATTGCATCTCATATCTATGTTTCATGATAAGATATAATATTCATTGCGAAGTGTTATGCATTCCTCGTCTACGATTCAAATGAAAGTAAATGCGACACTTCCTTGCAAGGAAATAGCGTTTGCAGATGTCTACGTATCGTAGCAATAGCTTTCTAATGCTTCTTAAAACGCGATATCGCACCTCATTTCTATGTTTCATGGTAAGATGTAATATGATTTGCGAAGTGTTATGTATTCCTCGTCTACACTTCAAATGAATGTAAATGCGACACTTCCTTGCTAGGAAATAGCGTCTGCAGATGTCTAGGTATCGTAGCAATAGTGTTCTAATGCTTCTTAAAACGCGATATCGCATCTTATTTCTATCTTTCATGGTAAGATATAATATGATTTGCGAAGTGTCATGTATTCCTCTTCTACACTTCAAATGATGTAAATGCGACACTTCCTTGCTAGGAAATAGCGTCTGCAGATGTCTAGGTATCATAGCAATAGACTTCTAATGCTTCATAAAACGTGATATCGCATCTCATTTCTATGTTTCATGGTAAGATGTAATATGATTTGCGAAGAGTTATGTATTCCTCGTCTACACTTCAAATGAATGTGAATGCGACACTTCCTTGCTAGGAAATAGCGTCTGCAGATGTCTAGGTATCGTAGCAATAGAGTTCTAATGCTTCTTAAAACGCGAAATCGCATCTCATTTCTATGTTTCATGGTAAGATGTAATATGATTTGCGAAGTGCTATGCATTCCTCGTCTACACTTCAAATGAATGTAAATGCGACACTTCCTTGCAAGGAAATAGCGTTTGCAGACGTCTACGTATCGAAGCAATAGAGTTCAAATGCTTCTTAAAACGAGATATTGCATCTCATATCTATGTTTCATGATAAGATATAATATTCATTGCGAAGTGTTATGCATTCCTCGTCTACGATTCAAATGAAAGTAAATGCTACACTTCCTTGCAAGGAAATAGCGATTGCAGATGTCTACGTATCGTAGCAATAAGTTCATATGATTCTTAAAACGCGAAATCGCACCTCATTTCTATGTTTCATGGTAAGATGTAATATGATTTGCGATGTGTTATGTGTTCCTCCTCTACACTTCAAATGAATGTAAATGCGACACTTCCTTGCAAGGAAATAGAGTTTGCAGATGTCTACGTATCAAAGCAATAGAGTTCAAATGCATCTTAAAACGAGATATTGCATCTCATATCTATGTTTCATGATAAGATATAATATTCATTGCGAAGTGTTATGCATTCCTCGTCTACGATTCAAATGAAAGTAAATGCGACACTTCCTTGCAAGGAAATAGCGTTTGCAGATATCTACGTATCGTAGCAATAGCTTTCTAATGCTTCTTAAAACGCGATATCGCACCTCATTTCTACGTTTCATGGTAAGATGTAATATGATTTGCGAAGTGTTATGTATTCCTCGTCTACACTTCAAATGAATGTAAATGCGACACTTCCTTGCAAGGAAATAGCGTTTGCAGATGTCTACGTATCGAAGCAGTAGAGTTCAAATGCTTCTTAAAACGAGATATTGCATCTCATATCTATGTTTCATGATAAGATATAATATTCATTGCGAAGTGTTATGCATTCCTCGTCTACACTTCAAATGAATGTAAATGCGACACTTGCTTGCAAGGAAATAGCGTTTGCAGATGTCTACGTTTCGAAGCAATAGAGTTCAATGCTTCTTAAAACGCGATATCGCATCTCATTTCTATGTTTCATGGTAAGATATAATATGATTTGCGAAGTGTTATGCACTCCTCGTCTGCACCTCAAATGAATGTAAATGCGACACTTCCTTGCAAGGAAATAGCGTTTGCAGAAGTCTACGTATCGTAGCAATAGAGTTCTTATGATTCTTAAAACGCGATATTCCATCTCATTTCTATGTTTCATGGTAAGATATAATATGATTTGCGAAGTATCATGTATTCCTCGTCTACACTTCAAACGAATGTAAATGTGACACTTCCTTGCAAGAAAATAGCGTTTGCAGATGTCTACGTATCGTAGCAATAGTGTTCTAATGCTTCTTAAAACGCGATATCGCATCACATTTCTATGTTTCATTGTAAGATATAATATGATTTGCGAAGTGTCATGTATTCCTCGTCTACACTTCAAACGAATGTAAATGCGACACTTCCTTGCAAGGAAATAGCGTTTGCAGATGTCTACGTATCGTAGCAATAGAGTTCTTATAATTCTTAAAACGCGATATCGGAACTCATTTCTATGTTTCATGGAAAGATATAATATGATTTGCGAAGTGTTATGTATTCCTCGTCTACACATCAAATGAATGTAAATGCGACACTTCCTTGCAGGGAAATAGCGTTTGCAGATGTCTACGTATCGTAGCAATGGATTTCTGATGCTTCTTAGAACGCGTTACGGCATCTCATTTCTATGTTTCACGGTAAGACATAATATGATTTGCGAAGTGTCATGTATTCCTCGTCTACACTTCAAATGATTGTAAATGCGACACTTCCTTGCAAGGAAATAGCGTTTGCAGATGTCTACGTATCCAAGCAATAGAGTTCAAATGCTCCTTAAAACGAGATATTGCATCTCATATCTATGTTTCATGATAAGATATAATATTCATTGCGAAGTGCTATGCATTCCTCGTCTACGACTCAAATGAATGTAAATGCGACACTTCCTTGCAAGGAAATAGCGTTTGCAGATGTCAACGTATCGAAGAAATAGAGTTGAAATGCTTCTTAAAACGAGATATTGCATCTCATATCTATGTTTCACGATAAGATATAATATGATTTGCGAAGTGTTATGAATTCCTCGTCTACACATCCAATGAATGTAAATGCGACACTTCCTTGCAAGGAAATAGCGTTTGCAGATGTCTACGTATCGAAGCAATAGAGATCAAATGCTTCTTAAAATGCGATATCGGATTTCATTTCTATGTTTCATGGTAAGTTATAATATGATTTGCGAAGTGTCATGTATTCCTCGTCTACACTTCAAATGAATGTAAATGCGACACTTCCTTGCAAGGAAGTAGCGTTTGCAGATGTCTACGTTTCGTAGCAATAGCTTTCTAATGCTTCTTAAAACGCGATATCGCACCTCATTTCTATGTTTCATGGTAAGATATAATATGATTTGCGAAGTGTCATGTATTCCTCGTCTACACTTCAAGTGAATGCAAATGCGACACTTCCTTGTTAGGAAATAGCGTCTGCAGATATCTACGTATCGAAGCAATAGAGTTCAAATGCTTCTTAAAACGAGATATTGCATCTCATATCTATGTTTCATGATAAGATATAATATGATTTGCGAAGTGTTATGAATTCCTCGTCTACACATCCAATGAATGTAAATGCGACACTTCCTTGCAAGGAAATAGCGTTTGCAGATGTCTACGTATCGAAGCAATAGAGTTCAAATGCTTCTTAAAACGAGATATTGCATCTCATAACTATGTTTCTTGATAAGATATGATATTCATTGCGAAGTGTTATGCATTCCTCGTATACGATTCAAATGAATGTAAATGCAACACTTCCTTGCAAGGAAATAGCGTCTGCAGATGACTACGTATCGAAGCAATAGAGTTCAAATGCTTCTTAAAACGAGATATTGCATTTCATATCTATGTTTCATGATAAGATATAATATTCATTGCGAAGTGTTATGCATTCCTCGCGTACAGTTCAAATGAATGTAAATGCGACACTTCCTTCCAAGGAAATAGCGTTTGCAGATGTCTAGGTATCGTAGCAATAGAGTTCTAATGCTTCTTAAAACGCGATATCGCATCGCATTTCTATGTTTCATGGAAAGATATAATATGATTTGCGAAGTGTTATGTATTCCTCGTCTACACATCAAATGAATGTAAATGCGACACTTCCTTGCAGGGAAATAGCGTTTGCAGATGTCTACGTATCGTAGCAATGGATTTCTGATGCTTCTTAGAACGCGATACCGCATCTCATTTCTATGTTTCACGGTAAGACATAATATGATTTGCGAAGTGTCATGTATTCCTCGTCTACACTTCAAATGATTGTAAATGCGACACTTCCTTGCAAGGAAATAGCGTTTGCAGATGTCTACGTATCCAAGCAATAGAGTTCAAATGCTCCTTAAAACGAGATATTGCATCTCATATCTATGTTTCATGATAAGATATAATATTCATTGCGAAGTGCTATGCATTCCTCGTCTACGACTCAAATGAATGTAAATGCGACACTTCCTTGCAAGGAAATAGCGTTTGCAGATGTCAACGTATCGAAGAAATAGAGTTGAAATGCTTCTTAAAACGAGATATTGCATCTCATATCTATGTTTCACGATAAGATATAATATTCATTGCGAAGTGTTATGCATTCCTCGTCTATGATTCAAATGAATGTAAATGCGACACTTCCTTGCAAGGAAATAGCCTTTGCAGATGTCTACGTCTCGCAGCAATAGAGTTCAGATGCTTCTTAAAACGAGATATTGCATCTCATATCTATGTTTCATGATAAGATATAATATGATTTGCGAAGTGTTATGAATTCCTCGTCTACACATCCAATGAATGTAAATGCGACACTTCCTTGCAAGGAAATAGCGTTTGCAGATGTCTACGTATCGAAGCAATAGAGATCAAATGCTTCTTAAAATGCGATATCGGATTTCATTTCTATGTTTCATGGTAAGTTATAATATGATTTGCGAAGTGTCATGCATTCCTCGCGTACAGTTCAAATGAATGTAAATGCGACACTTCCTTCCAAGGAAATAGCGTTTGCAGATGTCTAGGTATCGTAGCAATAGAGTTCTAATGCTTCTTAAAACGCGATATCGCATCGCATTTCTATGTTTCATGGAAAGATATAATATGATTTGCGAAGTGTTATGTATTCCTCGTCTACACATCAAATGAATGTAAATGCGACACTTCCTTGCAGGGAAATAGCGTTTGCAGATGTCTACGTATCGTAGCAATGGATTTCTGATGCTTCTTAGAACGCGATACCGCATCTCATTTCTATGTTTCACGGTAAGACATAATATGATTTGCGAAGTGTCATGTATTCCTCGTCTACACTTCAAGTGATTGTAAATGCGACACTTCCTTGCAAGGAAATAGCGTTTGCAGATGTCAACGTATCGAAGAAATAGAGTTGAAATGCTTCTTAAAACGAGATATTGCATCTCATATCTATGTTTCACGATAAGATATAATATTCATTGCGAAGTGTTATGCATTCCTCGTCTATGATTCAAATGAATGTAAATGCGACACTTCCTTGCAAGGAAATAGCCTTTGCAGATGTCTACGTCTCGCAGCAATAGAGTTCAGATGCTTCTTAAAACGAGATATTGCATCTCATATCTATGTTTCATGATAAGATATAATATGATTTGCGAAGTGTTATGAATTCCTCGTCTACACATCCAATGAATGTAAATGCGACACTTCCTTGCAAGGAAATAGCGTTTGCAGATGTCTACGTATCGAAGCAATAGAGATCAAATGCTTCTTAAAATGCGATATCGGATTTCATTTCTATGTTTCATGGTAAGTTATAATATGATTTGCGAAGTGTCATGTATTCCTCGTCTACACTTCAAATGAATGTAAATGCGACACTTCCTTGCAAGGAAGTAGCGTTTGCAGATGTCTACGTTTCGTAGCAATAGCTTTCTAATGCTTCTTAAAACGCGATATCGCACCTCATTTCTATGTTTCATGGTAAGATATAATATGATTTGCGAAGTGTCATGTATTCCTCGTCTACACTTCAAGTGAATGCAAATGCGACACTTCCTTGTTAGGAAATAGCGTCTGCAGATATCTACGTATCGAAGCAATAGAGTTCAAATGCTTCTTAAAACGAGATATTGCATCTCATCTCTATGTTTCATGGTAAGATGTAATATGATTTGCGAAGTGTTATGTATTCCTCGTCTACACTTCAAATGAATGTAAATGCGACACTTCCTTGCAAGGAAATAGCGTTTGCAGATGTCTACGTATCGTAGCAATAGAGTTCAAATGCTTCTTAAAACGAGATATTGCATCTCATATCTATGTTTCTTGATAAGATATGATATTCATTGCGAAGTGTTATGCATTCCTCGTATACGATTCAAATGAATGTAAATGCAACACTTCCTTGCAAGGAAATAGCGTCTGCAGATGACTACGTATCGAAGCAATAGAGTTCAAATGCTTCTTAAAACGAGATATTGCATTTCATATCTATGTTTCATGATAAGATATAATATTCATTGCGAAGCGTTATGCATTCCTCGTGTACAATTCAAATGAATGTAAATGCGACACTTCCTTCCAAGGAAATAGCGTTTGCAGATGTCTAGGTATCGTAGCAATAGAGTTCTAATGCTTCTTAAAACGCGATATCGCATCGGATTTCTACGTTTAATGGTAAGATGTAATATGATTTGCGAAGTGTTATGTATTCCTCGTCTACACTTCAAATGAATGTAAATGCGACACTTCCTTGTTAGGAAATAGCGTCTGCAGATGTCTAGGTATCGTAGCAATAGAGTTCTAATGCTTCTTAAAACGAGATATTGCACCTCATTTCTACGTTTCATGGTAAGATGTAATATGATTTGCGAAGTGTTATGTATTCCTCGTCTACACTTCAAATGAATGTAAATGCGACACTTCCTTGCAAGGAAATAGCGTTTGCAGATGTCTACGTATCGTAGCAATAGAGTTCTTATGATTCTTAAAACGCGATATTCCATCTCATTTCTATGTTTCATGGTAAGATATAATATGATTTGCGAAGTATCATGTATTCCTCGTCTACACTTCAAACGAATGTAAATGCGACACTTCCTTGCAAGGAAATAGCGTTTGCAGATGTCTACGTATCGAAGCAGTAGAGTTCAAATGCTTCTTAAAACGAGATATTGCATCTCATATCTATGTTTCATGATAAGATATAATATTCATTGCGAAGTGTTATGCATTCCTCGTCTACACTTCAAATGAATGTAAATGCGACACTTCCTTGCAAGGAAATAGCGTTTGCAGAGGTCTACGTATCGTAGCAATAGAGTTCTTATAATTCTTAAAACGCGATATCGGATCTCATTTCTATGTTTCATGGTAAGATATAGTATGATTTGCGAAGTGTTATGTATTCCTCGTCTACACTTCAAATGAATGTAAATGCGACACTTCATTGCAAGGAAATAGCGTTTGCAAATGTCTACCTATCGTAGCAATAGTGTTCTAATGCTTCTAAAAACGCGATATCGCATCTCATTTCTATGTTTCATGGAAAGATATAATATGATTTGCGAAGTGTTATGTATTCCTCGTCTACACTTCAAATGAATGTAAATGCGACACTTGCTTGCAAGGAAATAGCGTTTGCAGATGTCTACGTTTCGAAGCAATAGAGTTCAATGCTTCTTAAAACGCGATATCGCATCTCATTTCTATGTTTCATGGTAAGATATAATATGATTTGCGAAGTGTTATGCACTCCTCGTCTGCACCTCAAATGAATGTAAATGCGACACTTCCTTGCAAGGAAATAGCGTTTGCAGATGTCTACGTATCGAAGCAATAGGGTTCAAATGCTTCTTAAAACGAGATATTGCATCTCATATCTATGTTTCATGCTAAGATATAATATTCATTGCGAAGTGGTATGCATTCCCCGTCTACGATTCAAATGAATGTAAATACGACACTTCCTTGCAAGGAAATAGCGTTTGCAGAAGTCTACGTATCGTAGCAATAGAGTTCTTATGATTCTTAAAACGCGATATTCCATCTCATTTCTATGTTTCATGGTAAGATATAATATGATTTGCGAAGTATCATGTATTCCTCGTCTACACTTCAAACGAATGTAAATGTGACACTTCCTTGCAAGAAAATAGCGTTTGCAGATGTCTACGTATCGTAGCAATAGTGTTCTAATGCTTCTTAAAACGCGATATCGCATCACATTTCTATGTTTCATTGTAAGATATAATATGATTTGCGAAGTGTCATGTATTCCTCGTCTACACTTCAAACGAATGTAAATGCGACACTTCCTTGCAAGGAAATAGCGTTTGCAGATGTCTACGTATCGTAGCAATAGAGTTCTTATAATTCTTAAAACGTGATATCGGACCTCATTTCTATGTTTCATGGAAAGATATAATATGATTTGCGAAGTGTTATGTATTCCTCGTCTACACATCAAATGAATGTAAATGCGACACTTCCTTGCAGGGAAATAGCGTTTGCAGATGTCTACGTATCGTAGCAATGGATTTCTGATGCTTCTTAGAACGCGATACCGCATCTCATTTCTATGTTTCACGGTAAGACATAATATGATTTGCGAAGTGTCATGTATTCCTCGTCTACACTTCAAATGATTGTAAATGCGACACTTCCTTGCAAGGAAATAGCGTTTGCAGATGTCTACGTATCCAAGCAATAGAGTTCAAATGCTCCTTAAAACGAGATATTGCATCTCATATCTATGTTTCATGATAAGATATAATATTCATTGCGAAGTGCTATGCATTCCTCGTCTACGACTCAAATGAATGTAAATGCGACACTTCCTTGCAAGGAAATAGCGTTTGCAGATGTCAACGTATAGAAGAAATAGAGTTGAAATGCTTCTTAAAACGAGATATTGCATCTCATATCTATGTTTCACGATAAGATATAATATTCATTGCGAAGTGTTATGCATTCCTCGTCTATGATTCAAATGAATGAAAATGCGACACTTCCTTGCAAGGAAATAGCCTTTGCAGATGTCTACGTCTCGCAGCAATAGAGTTCAGATGCTTCTTAAAACGAGATATTGCATCTCATATCTATGTTTCATGATAAGATATAATATGATTTGCGAAGTGTTATGAATTCCTCGTCTACACATCCAATGAATGTAAATGCGACACTTCCTTGTTAGGAAATAGCGTCTGCAGATGTCTAGGTATCGTAGCAATAGAGTTCTAATGCTTCTTAAAACGAGATATTGCACCTCATTTCTACGTTTCATGGTAAGATGTAATATGATTTGCGAAGTGTTATGGATTCCTCGTCTACACTTCAAATGAATGTAAATGCGACACTTCCTTGCAAGGAAATAGCGTTTGCAGATGTCTACGTATCGTAGCAATAGAGTTCTTGTGATTCTTAAAACGCGATATTCCATCTCATTTCTATGTTTCATGGTAAGATATAATATGATTTGCGAAGTATCATGTATTCCTCGTCTACACTTCAAACGAATGTAAATGCGACACTTCCTTGCAAGGAAATAGCGTTTGCAGATGTCTACGTATCGAAGCAGTAGAGTTCAAATGCTTCTTAAAACGAGATATTGCATCTCATATCTATGTTTCATGATAAGATATAATATTCATTGCGAAGTGTTATGCATTCCTCGTCTACACTTCAAATGAATGTAAATGCGACACTTCCTTGCAAGGAAATAGCGTTTGCAGATGTCTACGTATCGTAGCAATAGTGTTCTAATGCTTCTTAAAACGCGATATCGCATCACATTTCTATGTTTCATTGTAAGATATAATATGATTTGCGAAGTGTCATGTATTCCTCGTCTACACTTCAAACGAATGTAAATGCGACACTTCCTTGCAAGGAAATAGCGTTTGCAGATGTCTACGTATCGTAGCAATAGAGTTCTTATAATTCTTAAAACGCGATATCGGATCTCATTTCTATGTTTCATGGAAAGATATAATATGATTTGCGAAGTGTTATGTATTCCTCGTCTACACATCAAATGAATGTAAATGCGACACTTCCTTGCAGGGAAATAGCGTTTGCAGATGTCTACGTATCGTAGCAATGGATTTCTGATGCTTCTTAGAACGCGATACCGCATCTCATTTCTATGTTTCATGGTAAGACATAATATGATTTGCGAAGTGTCAAGTATTCCTCGTCTACACTTCAAATGATTGTAAATGCGACACTTCCTTGCAAGGAAATAGCGTTTGCAGATGTCTACGTATCCAAGCAATAGAGTTCAAATGCTCCTTAAAACGAGATATTGCATCTCATATCTATGTTTCATGATAAGATATAATATTCATTGCGAAGTGCTATGCATTCCTCGTCTACGATTCAAATGAATGTAAATGCGACACTTCCTTGCAAGGAAATAGCGTTTGCAGATGTCAACGTATCGAAGAAATAGAGTTGAAATGCTTCTTAAAACGAGATATTGCATCTCATATCTATGTTTCACGATAAGATATAATATTCATTGCGAAGTGTTATGCATTCCTCGTCTACGATTCAAATGAATGTAAATGCGACACTTCCTTGCAAGGAAATAGCCTTTGCAGATGTCTACGTCTCGCAGCAATAGAGTTCAGATGCTTCTTAAAACGAGATATTGCATTTCATATCTATGTTTCATGATAAGATATAATATGATTTGCGAAGTGTTATGAATTCCTCGTCTACACATCAAATGAATGTAAATGCGACACTTCCTTGCAAGGAAATAGCGTTTGCAGATGTCTACGTATCGAAGCCATAGAGTTCAAATGCTTCTTAAAACGAGATATTGCATCTCATATCTATGTTTCATGATAAGATATAATATGATTTGCGAAGTGTTATGAATTCCTCGTCTACACATCCAATGAATGTAAATGCGACACTTCCTTGCAAGGAAATAGCGTTTGCAGATGTCTACGTATCCAAGCAATAGAGTTCAAATGCTCCTTAAAACGAGATATTGCATCTCATATCTATGTTTCATGATAAGATATAATATTCATTGCGAAGTGCTATGCATTCCTCGTCTACGATTCAAACGAATGTAAATGCGACACTTCCTTGCAAGGAAATAGCGTTTGCAGATGTCAACGTATCGAAGAAATAGAGTTGAAATGCTTCTTAAAACGAGATATTGCATCTCATATCTATGTTTCACGATAAGATATAATATTCATTGCGAAGTGTTATGCATTCCTCGTCTACGATTCAAATGAATGTAAATGCGACACTTCCTTGCAAGGAAATAGCCTTTGCAGATGTCTACGTCTCGCAGCAATAGAGTTCAGATGCTTCTTAAAACGAGATATTGCATCTCATACCTATGTTTCATGATAAGATATAATATGATTTGCGAAGTGTTATGAATTCCTCGTCTACACATCAAATGAATGTAAATGCGACACTTCCTTGCAAGGAAATAGCGTTTGCAGATGTCTACGTATCGAAGCAATAGAGTTCAAATGCTTCTTAAAACGAGATATTGCATCTCATATCTATGTTTCATGATAAGATATAATATGATTTGCGAAGTGTTATGAATTCCTCGTCTACACATCCAATGAATGTAAATGCGACACTTCCTTGCAAGGAAATAGCGTTTGCAGATGTCTACGTATCGAAGCAATAGAGTTCAAATGATTCCTAAAACGAGATATTGCATCTCATATCTATGTTTCTTGATAAGATATGATATTCATTGCGAAGTGTTATGCATTCCTCGTATACGATTCAAATGAATGTAAATGCAACACTTCCTTGCAAGGAAATAGCGTCTGCAGATGACTACGTATCGAAGCAATAGAGTTCAAATGCTTCTTAAAACGAGATATTGCATTTCATATCTATGTTTCATGATAAGATATAATATTCATTGCGAAGTGTTATGCATTCCTCGTGTACAATTCAAATGAATGTAAATGCGACACTTCCTTCCAAGGAAATAGCGTTTGCAGATGTCTAGGTATCGTAGCAATAGAGATCTAATGCTTCTTAAAACGCGATATCGCATCGGATTTCTACGTTTCATGGTAAGATGTAATATGATTTGCGAAGTGTTATGTATTCCTCGTCTACACTTCAAATGAATGTAAATGCGACACTTCCTTGCAAGGAAATAGCGTTTGCAGATGTGTACGTATCGTAGCAATAGAGTTCTTATGATTCTTAAAACGCGATATTCCATCTCATTTCTATGTTTCATGGTAAGATATAATATGATTTGCGAAGTATCATGTATTCCTCGTCTACACTTCAAACGAATGTAAATGCGACACTTCCTTGCAAGGAAATAGCGTTTGCAGATGTCTACGTATCGAAGCAGTAGAGTTCAAATGCTTCTTAAAACGAGATATTGCACCTCATATCTATGTTTCATGATAAGATATAATATTCATTGCGAAGTGTTATGCATTCCTCGTCTACACTTCAAATGAATGTAAATGCGACACTTCCTTGCAAGGAAATAGCGTTTGCAGATGTCTACGTATCGTAGCAATAGAGTTCTTATAATTCTTAAAACGCGATATCGCATCTCATTTCTATGTTTCATGGTAAGATATAATATGATTTGCGAAGTGTTATGCACTCCTCGTCTACACCTCAAATGAATGTAAATGCGACACTTCCTTGCAAGGAAATAGCGTTTGCAGATGTCTACGTATCGTAGCAATAGAGTTCTTATGATTCTTAAAACGCGATATTCCATCTCATTTCTATGTTTCATGGTAAGATATAATATGATTTGCGAAGTGTTATGTATTCCCCGTCTACACTTCAAATGAATGTAAATGCGACACTTCCTTGCAAGGAAATAGCGTTTGCAGATGTCTACGTATCGAAGCAGTAGAGTTCAAATGCTTCTTAAAACGAGACATTGCATCTCATATCTATGTTTCATGATAAGATATAATATTCATTGCGAAGTGTTATGCATTCCTCGTCTACACTTCAAATGAATGTAAATGCGACACTTCCTTGCAAGGAAATAGCGTTTGCAGATGTCTACGTATCGTAGCAATAGAGTTCATATAATTCTTAAAACGCGATATCGCATCTCATTTCTATGTTTCATGGTAAGATATAATATGATTTGCGAAGTGTCATGTATTCCTCGTCTACACTTCAGATGAATGTAAATGCGACACTTCCTTGCTAGGAAATACCGTCTGCAGATACTTACGTATCGTAGCAATAGTGTTCTAATCCTTCTTAAAACGCGATATCGCACCTCATTTCTATGTTGCATGGTAGGATATAATATGATTTGCGAAGTGTCATGTATTCCTCGTCTACACTTCAAATGAATGGAAATGCGACACTTCCTTGCAAGGAAATAGCGTTTGCAGATGTCTACGTATCGAAGCAATAGAGTTCAAATGCTTCTTAAAACGAGATATTGCATCTCATATCTATGTTTCATGACAAGATATAATATTCATTGCGAAGTGTTATGCATTCCTCGTCTACGATCCAAACGAATGTAAATGCGACACTTCCTTACAAGGAAATAGCGTTCGCAGTTGTCTACGTATCATAGCAATAGAGTTCTTATGATTCTTAAAACGCGATATCGCATCTCACTTCTATGTTTTATGGTACGATATAATATGATTTGCGAAGTGTTATGTATTCCTCGTCTACACTTCAAATGAATGTAAATGCGACACTTCCTTGTTAGGAAATAGCGTCTGCAGATGTCTAGGTATCGTAGCAATAGAGTTCTAATGCTTCTTAAAACGCGATATCGCATCTCATTTCTACGTTTCATGGTAAGTTGTAATATGATTTGCGAAGTGTTATGTATTTCTCGTCTACACTTCAAATGAATGTAAATGCGACACTTCCTTGTTAGGAAATAGCGTCTGCAGATGTCTAGGTATCGTAGCAGTAGAGTTCTAATGCTTCTTAAAACGCTATATCGTATCTCATTTCTACGTTTCATGGTAAGATGTAATATGATTTGCGAAGTGTTATGTATTTCTCGTCTACACTTCAAATGAATGTAAACGTGACACTTCCTTGCAAGGAAATATCGTTCGCAGATGTCTACGTATCGAAGCAATAGAGTTCAAAAGCTTCTTAAAACGAAATATTGCAACTCATATCTACGTTTCATAATAAGATATAATATTCATTGCGAAGTGTTATGCATTCCTCGTCTACGATTCAAATGAATGTAAATGCTACACTTCCTTGCAAGGAAATAGCGTTTGCAGATGTGTACGTATCGAAGCAATAGAGTTCAAATGCTTCTTAAAACGCGATATCGCATCTCATTAATATGTTTCATGGTAAGGTATAATATGATTTGCGAAGTGTTATGTATTCCTCGTCCACACTTCAAATGAATGTGAATGCGACACTTCCTCGCTAGGAAATAGCGTTTGCAGATGTCTACGTATCGTAGCAATAGATTTCTAATGCTTCTTAAAACGCAATATCGCATCTCATTTCTATGTTTCAAGGTAAGATATAATATGATTTGCGAAGTGTCATGAATTCATCGTCTACACTTCAAATGAATGTAAATGCGACACTTCCTTGCTAGGAAATAGCGTCTGCAGATGTCTAGGTATCGTAGCAATAGTGTTCTTATGATTCTTAAAACGCGATATCTCATCTCATTTCTATGTATCATGGTAAGATATAATATGATTTGCGAAGTGTTATGTATTCCCCGTCTACACTTCAAATGAATGTAAATGCGACACTTCCTTGCTAGGAAATAGCGTCTGCAGATGTCTAGGTATCGTAGCAATAGTGTTCTAATGCTTCTTAAAACGCGATATCGCATCTCATTTCTATGTTTCATGGTAAGATATAATATGATTTGCGAAGTGTTATGTATTCCTCGTCTACACTTCAAATGAGTGTAAATGCGAACCTTCCTTGCAAGGAAATAGCGTTTACAGATGTCTACGTATCCTAGCAATAGATTTCTAATGCTTCTTAAAACGCGATATCGCATCTCATTTCTATGTTTCATGGTAAGATATAATATGACTTGCGAAGTGTCATGTATTCCTCGTCTACACTTCAAATGAATGTAAATGCGACACTTCCTTGCTAGGAAATAGCGTCTGCAGATTCTTACGTATCGTAGCAATAGTGTTCTAATGCTTCTTAAAACGCGATATCGCACCTCATTTCTATGTTTCATGGTAAGATATAATATGATTTGCGAAGTGTCATGTATTCCTCGTCTACACTTCAAATGAATGGAAATGTGACACTTCCTTGCAAGGAAATAGCGTTTGCAGATGTCTACGTATCGAAGCAATAGAGTTCAAATGCTTCTTAAAACGAGATATTGCATCTCATATCTATGTTTCATGATAAGATATAATATTCATTGCGAAGTGTCATGTATTCCTCGTCTACACTTCAGATGAATGTAAATGCGACACTTCCTTGCTAGGAAATAGCGTCTGCAGATACTTACGTATCGTAGCAATAGTGTTCTAATCCTTCTTAAAACGCGATATCGCACCTCATTTCTATGTTTCATGGTAAGATATAATATGATTTGCGAAGTGTCATGTATTCCTCGTCTACACTTCAAATGAATGGAAATGCGACACTTCCTTGCAAGGAAATAGCGTTTGCAGATGTCTACGTATCGTAGCAATAGATATCCAATGCTTCTTAAAACGCCATATCGCATCTCGTTTCTATGTTTCATGGTAAGATATAATATGATTCGCGAAGTGTTATGTATTCCTCGTCTACACTTCAAATGAGTGTAAATGCGAACCTTCCTTGCAAGGAAATAGCGTTTACAGATGTCTACGTATCCTAGCAATAGATTTCTAATGCTCCTTAAAACGCGATATCGCATCTCATTTCTATGTTTCATGGTAAGATATAATACGATTTGCGAAGTGTCATGTATTCCTCGTCTACACTTCAAATGAATGTAAATGCGACACTTCCTTGCTAGGAAATAGCGTCTGCAGATACTTACGTATCGTAGCAATAGTGTTCTAATGCTTCTTAAAACGCGATATCGCACCTCATTTCTATGTTTCATGGTAAGATATAATATGATTTGCGAAGTGTCATGTATTCCTCGTCTACACTTCAAATGAATGGAAATGCGACACTTCCTTGCAAGGAAATAGCGTTTGCAGATGTCTACGTATCGAAGCAATAGAGTTCAAATGCTTCTTAAAACGAGATATTGCATCTCATATCTATGTTTCATGATAAGATATAATATTCATTGCGAAGTGTTATGCATTCCTCGTCTACGATCCAAATGAATGTAAATGCGACACTTCCTTACAAGGAAATAGCGTTCGCAGTTGTCTACGTATCATAGCAATAGAGTTCTTATGATTCTTAAAACGCGATATCGCATCTCACTTCTATGTTTTATGGTACGATATAATATGATTTGCGAAGTGTTATGTATTCCTCGTCTACACTTCAAATGAATGTAAATGCGACACTTCCTTGTTAGGAAATAGCGTCTGCAGATGTCTAGGTATCGTAGCGATAGTGTTCTAATGCTTCTTAAAACGCGATATCGCATCTCATTTCTACGTTTCATGGTAAGTTGTAATATGATTTGCGAAGTGTTATGTATTTCTCGTCTACACTTCAAATGAATGTAAATGCGACACTTCCTTGTTAGGAAATAGCGTCTGCAGATGTCTAGGTATCGTAGCAATAGAGTTCTAATGCTTCATAAAACGAGATATTGCACCTCATTTCTACGTTTCATGGTAAGATGTAATATGATTTGCGAAGTGTTATGTATTCCTCGTCTACACTTCAAATGAATGTAAATGCGACACTTCCTTGCAAGGAAATAGCGTTTGCAGATGTCTACGTATCGTAGCAATAGAGTTCAAATGCTTCTTAAAACGAGATATTGCATCTCATATCTATGTTTCATGATAAGATATAATATTCATTGCGAAGTGTTATGCATTCCTCGTCTACACTTCAAATGAATGTAAATGCGACACTTGCTTGCAAGGAAATAGCGTTTGCAGATGTCTACGTTTCGAAGCAATAGAGTTCAATGCTTCTTAAAACGCGATATCGCATCTCATTTCTATGTTTCATGGTAAGATATAATATGATTTGCGAAGTGTTATGCACTCCTCGTCTACACCTCAAATGAATGTAAATGCGACACTTCCTTGCAAGGAAATAGCGTTTGCAGATGTCTACGTATCGAAGCAATAGGGTTCAAATGCTTCTTAAAACGAGATATTGCATCTCATATCTATGTTTCATGCTAAGATATAATATTCATTGCGAAGTGGTATGCATTCCTCGTCTACGATTCAAATGAATGTAAATGCGACACTTCCTTGCAAGGAAATAGCGTTTGCAGAAGTCTACGTATCGTAGCAATAGAGTTCTTATGATTCTTAAAACGCGATATTCCATCTCATTTCTATGTTTCATGGTAAGATATAATATGATTTGCGAAGTATCATGTATTCCTCGTCTACACTTCAAACGAATGTAAATGTGACACTTCCTTGCAAGAAAATAGCGTTTGGAGATGTCTACGTATCGAAGCAATAGTGTTCTAATGCTTCTTAAAACGCGATATCGCATCACATTTCTATGTTTCATTGTAAGATATAATATGATTTGCGAAGTGTCATGTGTTCCTCGTCTACACTTCAAATGAATGTAAATGCGACACTTCCTTGCAGGGAAATAGCGTTTGCAGATGTCTACGTATCGTAGCAATGGATTTCTGATGCTTCTTAGAACGCGATACCGCATCTCATTTCTATGTTTCATGGTAAGACATAATATGATTTGCGAAGTGTCATGTATTCCTCGTCTACACTTCAAATGATTGTAAATGCGACACTTCCTTGCAAGGAAATAGCGTCTGCAGATGTCTACGTATCGAAGCAATAGAGTTCAAATGCTTCTTAAAACGAGATATTGCATCTCATATCTATGTTTCATGATAAGATGTAATATTCATTGCGAAGTGTTATGCATTCCTCGTCTACGATTCAAATGAATGTAAATGCGACACTTCCTTGCAAGGAAATAGCCTTTGCAGATGTCTACGTCTCGCAGCAATAGAGTTCAGATGCTTCTTAGAACGAGATATTGCATCTCATATCTATGTTTCATGATAAGATATAATATGATTTGCGAAGTGTTATGAATTCCTCGTCTACACATCAAATGAATGTAAATGCGACACTTCCTTGCAAGGAAATAGCGTTTACAGATGTCTACGTATCGAAGCAATAGAGTTCAAATGCTTCTTAAAACGAGATATTGCATCTCATATCTATGTTTCATGATAAGATATAATATTCATTGCGAAGTGTTATGCATTCCTCGTCTACGATTCAAATGAATGTAAATGCGACACTTCCTTCCAAGGAAATAGCGTTTGCAGATGTCTAGGTATCGTAGCAATAGAGTTCTAATGCTTCTTAAAACGCGATATCGCATCTCATTTCTACGTTTCATGGTAAGATGTAATATGATTTGCGAAGTGTTATGTATTCCTCGTCTACACTTCAAATGAATGTAAATGCGACACTTCCGTGCAAGGAAATAGCGTTTGCAGATGTCTACGTATCGAAGCAATAGAGTTCAAATGCTTCTTAAAACGAGATATTGCATCTCATTTCTACGTTTCATGGTAAGATGTAATATGATTTGCGAAGTGTTATGTATTCCTCGTCTACACATCAAATGAATGTAAATGCGACACTTCCTTGCAGGGAAATAGCGTTTGCAGATGTCTACGTATCGTAGCAATGGATTTCTGATGCTTCTTAGAACGCGATATCGCATCTCATTTCTATTTTTCATGGTAAGACATAATATGATTTGCAAAGTGTCATGTATTCCTCGTCTACACTTCAAATGATTGTAAATGCGACACTTCCTTCCAAGGAAATAGCGTTTGCAGATGTCTACGTATCCAAGCAATAGAGTTCAACTGCTTCTTAAAACGAGATATTGCATCCCATATCTATGTTTCATGATAAGATATAATATTCATTGCGAAGTGTTATGCATTCCTCGTCTACGATTCAAATGAATGTAAATGCGACACTTCCTTGCAAGGAAATAGCCTTTGCAGATGTCTAAGTCTCGCAGCAATAGAGTTCTTATGATTCCTAAAACGCGATATTCCATCTCATTTCCATGTTTCATGGTAAGATATAATATGATTTGCGAGGTGTTATGTATTCCTCGTCTACACTTCAAATGATTGTAAATGCGACACTTCCTTGCAAGGAAATAGCCTTTGCAGATGTCTACGTCTCGCAGCAATAGAGTTCAGATGCTTCTTAAAACGAGATATTGCATCTCATATCTATGTTTCATGATAAGATATAATATGATTTGCGAAGTGTTATGAATTCCTCGTCTACACATCAAATGAATGTAAATGCGACACTTCCTTGCAAGGAAATAGCGTTTGCAGATGTCTACGTATCGAAGCAATAGAGTTCAAATGCTTCTTAAAACGAGATATTGCATCTCATATCTATGTTTCATGATAAGATATAATATTCATTGCGAAGTGTTATGCATTCCTCGTCTACGATTCAAATGAATGTAAATGCGACACTTCCTTGCAAGGAAATAGCGTTTGCAGATGTCAACGTATCGAAGAAATAGAGTTGAAATGCTTCTTAAAACGAGATATTGCATCTCATATCTATGTTTCATGATAAGATATAATATTCATTGCGAAGTGTTATGCATTCCTCGTCTACGATTCAAATGAATGTAAATGCGACACTTCCTTGCATGGAAATAGCGTTTGCAGATGTCTACGTATCGTAGCAATGGATTTCTGATGCTTCTTAGAACGCGATTTCGCATCTCATTTCTATCTTTCATGGTAAGATATAATATGATTTGCGAAGTGTCATGTATTCCTCGTCTACACTTCAAATAAATGTAAATGCGACACTTCCTTGCAAGGAAATAGCGTCTGCAGATGTCTACGTATCGAAGCAATAGAGTTCAATTGCTTCTTAAAACGAGATATTGCATCTCATACCTATGTTTCGTGATAAGATATAATATTCATTGCGAAGTGTTATGCATTCCTCGTCTACGATTCAAATGAATGTAAATGCTACACTTCCTTCCAAGGAAATAGCGTTTGCAGATGTCTAGGTATCGTAGCAATAGTGTTCTAATGCTTCTTAAAACGCGATATCGCATCTCATTTCTACGTTTCATGGTAAGATGTAATATGATTTGCGAAGTGTTATGTATTCCTCGTCTACACTTCAAATGAATGTAAATGCGACACTTCCGTGCAAGGAAATAGCGTTTGCAGATGTCTACGTATCGAAGCAATAGAGTTCAAATGCTTCTTAAAACGAGATATTGCATCTCATATCTATGTTTCATGATAAGATATAATATTCATTGCGAAGTGTTATGCATTCCTCAACTACGATTCAAATGAATGTAAATGCGACACTTCCTTGCAAGGAAATAGCGTTTGCAGATGTCTACGTATCGTAGCAATGGATTTCTGATGCTTCTTAGAACGCGATTTCGCATCTCATTTCTATCTTTCATGGTAAGATATAATATGATTTGCGAAGTGTCATGTATTCCTCGTCTACACTTCAAATGAATGTAAATGCGACACTTCCTTGCAAGGAAATAGCGTCTGCAGATGTCTACGTATCGAAGCAATAGAGTTCAAATGCTTCTTAAAACGAGATATTGCATCTCATATCTATGTTTCATGATAAGATATAATATTCATTGCGAAGTGTTATGCATTCCTCGTCTACGATTCAAATGAATGTAAATGCGACACTTCCTTGCAAGGAAATAGAGTTTGCAGATGTCTACGTATCGTAGCAATGGATTTCTGATGCTTCTTAGAACGCGATATCGCATCTCATTTCTATTTTTCATGGTAAGACATAATATGATTTGCAAAGTGTCATGTATTCCTCGTCTACACTTCAAATGATTGTAAATGCGACACTTCCTTCCAAGGAAATAGCGTTTGCAGATGTCTACGTATCCAAGCAATAGAGTTCAAATGCTTCTTAAAACGAGATATTGCATCCCATATCTATGTTTCATGATAAGATATAATATTCATTGCGAAGTGTTATGCATTCCTCGTTTACGATTCAAATGAATGTAAATGCGACACTTCCTTGCAAGGAAATAGCGTTTGCAGATGTCAACGTATCGAAGAATTAGAGTTGAAATGCTTCTTAAAACGAGATATTGCATCTCATATCTATGTTTCATGATAAGATATAATATTCATTGCGAAGTGTTATGCATTCCTCGTCTACGATTCAAATGAATGTAAATGCGACACTTCCTTGCAAGGAAATAGCCTTTGCAGATGTCTAAGTCTCGCAGCAATAGAGTTCTTATGATTCCTAAAACGCGATATTCCATCTCATTTCCATGTTTCATGGTAAGATATAATATGATTTGCGAGGTGTTATGTATTCTTGTCTACACTTCAAATGATTGTAAATGCGACACTTCCTTGCAAGGAAATAGCGTCTGCAGATGTCTACGTATCGAAGCAATAGAGTTCAAATGCTTCTTAAAACGAGATATTGCATCTCATATCTATGTTTCATGATAAGATGTAATATTCATTGCGAAGTGTTATGCATTCCTCGTCTACGATTCAAATGAATGTAAATGCGACACTTCCTTCCAAGGAAATAGCGTTTGCAGAAGTATAGGCATCGTAGCAATAGAGTTCTAATGCTTCTTAAAACGCGATATCGCATCTCATTTCTACGTTTCATGGTAAGATGTAATATGATTTGCGAAGTGTTATGTATTCCTCGTCTACACTTCAAATGAATGTAAATGCGACACTTCCGTGCAAGGAAATAGCGTTTGCAGATGTCTACGTATCCAAGCAATAGAGTTCAAATGCTCCTTAAAACGAGATATTGCATCTCATATCTATGTTTCATGATAAGATATAATATTCATTGCGAAGTGCTATGCATTCCTCGTCTACGATTCAAATGAATGTAAATGCGACACTTCCTTGCAAGGAAATAGCGTTTGCAGATGTCAACGTATCGAAGATATAGAGTTGAAATGCTTCTTAAAACGAGATATTGCATCTCATATCTATGTTTCATGATAAGATATAATATTCATTGCGAAGTGTTATGCATTCCTCGTCTACGATTCAAATGAATGTAAATGCGACACTTCCTTGCAAGGAAATAGCCTTTGCAGATGTCTACGTCTCGCAGCAATAGAGTTCAGATGCTTCTTAGAACGAGATATTGCATCTCATATCTATGTTTCATGATAAGATATAATATGATTTGCGAAGTGTTATGAATTCCTCGTCTACACTTCAAATGAATGTAAATGCGACACTTCCTTGCAAGGAAATAGCGTCTGCAGATGTCTACGTATCGAAGCAATAGAGTTCAAATGCTTCTTAAAACGAGATATTGCATCTCATATCTATGTTTCATGATAAGATATAATATTCATTGCGAAGTGTTATGCATTCCTCGTCTACGATTCAAATGAATGTAAATGCGACACTTCCTTGCAAGGAAATAGAGTTTGCAGATGTCTACGTATCGAAGCAATAGAGATCAAATGCTTCTTAAAACGAGATATTGCATCTCATATCTATGTTTCATGATAAGATATAATATTCATTGCGAAGTGTCATGCATTCCTCGTCTACGATTCAAATGAATGTAAATGCGACACTTCCTTGCAAGGAAATAGAGTTTGCAGATGTCTACGTATCGAAGCAATAGAGATCAAATGCTTCTTAAAACGAGATATTGCATCTCATATCTATGTTTCATGATAAGATATAATATTCATTGCGAAGTGTTATGCATTCCTCGTCTACGATTCAAATGAATGTAAATGCGACACTTCCTTGTTAGGAAATAGCGTCTGCAGATATCTAGGTATCGTAGCAATAGAGTTCAAATGCTTCTTAAAACGAGATATTGCATCTCATTTCTACGTTTCATGGTAAGATGTAATATGATTTGCGAAGTGTTATGTATTCCTCGTCTACACATCAAATGAATGTAAATGCGACACTTCCTTGCAAGGAAATAGCGTTTGCAGATGTCTACGTATCCAAGCAATAGAGTTCAAATGCTCCTTAAAACGAGATATTGCATCTCATATCTATGTTTCATGATAAGATATAATATTCATTGCGAAGTGCTATGCATTCCTCGTCTACGATTCAAATGAATGTAAATGCGACACTTCCTTGCAAGGAAATAGCGTTTGCAGATGTCAACGTATCGAAGAAATAGAGTTGAAATGCTTCTTAAAACGAGATATTGCATCTCATATCTATGTTTCATGATAAGATATAATATTCATTGCGAAGTGTTATGCATTCCTCGTCTATGATTCAAAGGAATGTAAATGCGACACTTCCTTGTTAGGAAATAGCGTCTGCAGATATCTAGGTATCGTAGCAATAGAGTTCAAATGCTTCTTAAAACGAGATATTGCATCTCATTTCTACGTTTCATGGTAAGATGTAATATGATTTGCGAAGTGTTATGTATTCCTCGTCTACACATCAAATGAATGTAAATGCGACACTTCCTTGCAGGGAAATAGCGTTTGCAGATGTCTACGTATCCTAGCAATAGAGTTCTTATAATTCTTAAAACGCGATATTGCATCTCATATCTATGTTTCATGATATGATATAATATTCATTGCGAAGTGTCATGCATACCTCGTATTGACGTCAAAAGAATGTAAATGCGACACTTCCTTGCTAGGAAATAGCGTTTCCACAAGTCTACGTATCGAAGCAGTAGAGTTCTAGTGCTTCTTATATCGCTATGTCGCATCTCATCCATATGTTTCATGATAAGATATAATATTCATTGATAAGTGTTCTGTATACCTCGTATTCACTTCAAAAGAATGTAAATGCGACACTTCCTTGCTAGGAAAATGCGTTTGCTGATGTCTACGTATCGAAGCAACAGAGTTCTAACGCTACATAAAACGCGATATCGCATTTCATTCCTATGTTTCATGATAAGATATAGAATTCATTGCGAGGTGTCATGTATACCTCGTATTGCCTTCAAAATAATGTAAATGCGACACATCCTTGCTAGGAAATAGGTTTTGCAGATGTCTCCGTATCGAAGCAATAGAGTTCTAATGCTTTTTAAAACGCAATATCGCATTTCATTCCTATGTTTCATGATAAGATATAATATTCATTGCGAAGTGTCATGCATACCTCGTATTCACGTCAAAAGAATGTAAATGCGACACTTCCTTGCTAGGAATTGGCGTTTACAGATGTCTACGTATCGTAGCAGTAGAGTTCTTATGCTTCTTAAATAGCGATGTCGCATCTCATCTCCATGTTTCATGATAAGATATAATATTCATTGTGCAGTGTCATGTATACCTCGTATTCCCTTCAAAAGAATGTAAATGCGACACTTCCTTGCTAGGAAACTGCGTTTGCAGATGTCACCGTATCGAAGCAACAGAGTTCTAACGCTTCATAAAACGCGATATCGCATTGCGTTTCCATGTTTCATGATAAGATATAAAATTCATTTGCGAGGTGTCATGTATACCTCGTATCCCCTTCATTAGAATGTAAATGCGACACTTCCTTGCCAGGAAATAGCGTTTGCAGATGTCTCCGTATCGAAGCAATAGAGATCTAATGCTTTTAAAATCGCGATAACGAATATCATTTCTATGTTTCATGATAGGATATAATATTCATTGTGGGGACTTAGGTATACCTCGTATTCACTTCAAAAGAATGTAAATGCGGCACTTCCTTGCTAGGAAATAGCGTTTACAGATGTCTACGTATCGTAGCAATGGAGTACTAATGCTTCTTAAAAGGCGATATTGCATCTCATTCCTATATTTCATGATAAGATGTATTATTCATTGCGAAGTGTCATGTATACCTCGCATTCAATTCAAAAGAATGTAAATGCGACACTTCCTTGCTAGGAAATAGCGTTTGCAGATGTCTCCGTATCGAAGCAATGGAGTTCTAATGCTTCCTAAATAGCGATATCGCATCTCATTTCTATCTTTTATGATAAGATATAATATTCATTGTGCAGTGTTATGTATACCCCGTATTCAATTCAAAAGAATGTAAATGCGACACTTCCTTGCTAGGAAATATCGTTTCCAGATGCCTACGTATCGAAGCAGTAGAGTTGTAATGCTACTTAAAACGCGAAATCGCATGGCAGTTCTACGTTTCATGATAAGATATAATATTCATTGCAAAGTGTTGTTTTCACCAGGTGTGCACTTCAAAAGAATGTAACTGCAACACTTCCTTGCTAGAAAAGGCGTTTCCAGATGTTCACGTATCGAAGCAATAAAGATGTAATACTTCTTAAAACGCGATATCGCATCGCAGTTATATGTTTCATGATAAGATATAATATTAATTGCGAAGTGCTATCTGTACCTCGTTGCACTTCAAAAGAATGTAAATACCACCCTTCCGTGCTAGGAAATAGCGTTTCCAGATGTCTACGTACCGAAGAAATAGAGTTGTAATGCGATAGAGTTAAAACGCGATATCGCATCTCATTTCATTGCTTCATGATATCATATAACATCCATTGCGAAGTGTTACGTGTACCACATCTACACTTCAAAAGAATATAAATGCAACACTTCCTTGCTAGGAAATGCGTTTCCAGATGTCTAGGTGTCTTAGCAATAGAGTTCTATCGCTTCTTTAAACGCGATATCGCATCTCAATTCTGTGTTTCATGATAAGATATAATATTCATTGCGAAGTGTTATGTATACGACGTGTACACTTCAAAAGAATGTAAATGCAACACTTCCTTGCTAGTAAATGCGTTTCCAGATGTCGACGTGTCTTAGCAATAGAGTTCTAATGCTTCGTAAAACGGGGCTGCGCATCTTACTTCTATATTTCATGATAAGATGTAATATTCATAGCATCGCCTTATGTTTATCTGCTTCTGCATATGAATTGAGTGTGAACCCTACACTTTCTTGCCCGGGGATAGCGTTTCTAGATGTCCAGGTGCCGAAGCATTTAATTTGTCATGCTTCATGCACCTCAATATTGCATTTCATATAAACAGTTCAAAGTAGGTTAGAAGGTTGTAAAGCTCTATGCATCGCATTATGCTTATCTGCTTTTGTGCTTTATAATGCTCTGGGATGTGAGAAGGTCCTCGACCATCCTTAACCCCCTAAAGAGAAGTCAAAAGTCCAGCGGCCCTGCAGGTGGGCCATGGGAGTGTAATGACAAACGCATTCTCAAATAGCCTATACCAACACGCCCATAATCTCGCTAGAGAAAACAAACAAGATTCACCCGCCTGACGCATCCCGTTTATATTATCATACCCTAATTCCAAAGAGCTGGGTTAAGAAGGAAAGGTGCCCTACAAACGGTAATATAAAAGTTTATATCTTGTGTTAAATAAAGAGTCGGGTGAGCAGTTATTCACTCTCGTTTCATTCTAAGTCATTTCTCTCAATTTTACGTGACAGGCGCGCGGCGCTCGAGGCGCTACGCAATTTAAATGATCAGGAGGATCCCCTCAGGGACACCCAAAGGGGCGAGAAGAGGAAATCGCCGAAATCCACTGATCGATGGACTCGAACAATACCGAAGCCTACAGCCCACTCCACCAAGGAGCCCCGAGGAGAATGCAGGAGACCCGAGGACCACCAGCGAATTCAAGGAACCTGAAGAAGAGAACGTGAGAGCTTATTCGCTAAAGCGTCCCATTTCTTGTGTCGCATATTGTATATTGTATCTTATATCGTGAAGCGAGTTATGATACCCGGTAATTTGCGGCGTGTTGCGTAGTTTCCCGTAGCCCTTCTTAGTTAAACCAACGTCGAGACCATAAATAAACATGCCGTGACTTCAGTATCTCGCGACCTGAGTGTGTGTACTTGGCTAGGCGTAGTCGAGGGGAGGACCATTTCGAAGTTTCAAGGGTTGTTCCGCCCCAGGGTTCCCGGGGTCGTGTAGTCTATCCCTTTGCTACTGTCTGAACAGCTGGCGCCCAAGAAAAGTTGTACGTGAGCAGATACCTTGGAACGATAGATCGCTTTAGATTAAAGTACGTTTTACACCTTAAAGCATTTAGATAATTAACCCCTTCGAGCTTCCCTGACTTACTATATATAGGTTTCCGTCACAACTAATAGGAACCATCACTTTACATAGATATATAGAACACGCCTAGTTTTAAACGTAGAACTGAGAATTTGAGAACTTACTTTGAAACGTTAGTAGTGAGAAATTCCATCGGATTTCATAGAAATTCAGAACTTACTTGCTATGAAACATAGGCAGATAAGGGTCATCGTGTTGCTTAGAACTTTAGAACTTGCTTACTTCAACAAAGATTTCTATTGGCTTCGTCCGTTCTTTTAGAAGAGTTTTTGATAAACCACATACTTTTCACGCTTCTGATATCTTTGAAAGTTCGCGAGATGTAATCGTTTAAGTTTTAAAATGATTACTTAGTGTGGATTATTATTTAGTATCTCGCTCATAAACGAGTCTGCATTGGATTTAATCTATAAGTTTTTAAGCCTGGAATTTATGCAGTTATTTGTTATTCACTTATTGCTCAAACGACAAAGATTCTGACCACTTCAAAATGGTTGACTTTCATCAATTTTCTTAAAAATTGAAATACTGCCCAACTGCTTGCATTAAAGACTGTAATTAAAGCTTTCGAAACATTTTACCTCTTATAGATGAATTCTGGAATTGATATTGAATGTTTGACTTATCTAGCGCCTGTTTAGACATCTTTCTATTGGAATGTTCAAGTATTTTTCATATTCTTAATTATTAAAAATGTTTTACTTGATTCTTTTATTTAATATTTAGAATTTTCTGAGAAATATTTTTTATCGTAATGAACTATATAATTGCAATTATAATTCTTTATGAAGTAATTATAACAGAAAGGTATGTATCCATTCTTGTAGTTTTGTAAAGAGTATTTAATCTTACTATCTAAAATGAAACATTGAGATCTGTTTACAAACTAATGGAATTTAATTACCTTTTGATTCAAATTCACAATGATAATCTTCCATAGTTCAACAATTTTGTGAGCTGTCCTCAGGAATCCGCAGCTCAGTACTTATAAAATGAACGACACAAAGAACAGCCTAACCAAACGTATTCGAACCGATTTTTCAATACTAATCTTATCATGTTTAACTTATGCTGCAAACTATTGAAATGCCCTTCGAAAAGTGTTTATTCACAGTGAAGTAAACGGTAAGTATTACGCCATCCACCACTGTTTACAATACGTATGTTTCATTTACTATCAAAACCGTGAGTATTATCGCCTTTCTTTACTTTTTGTAACATTCAATGCCTTCATGTTACAGATCATTAAACTTGCTTTAAAATGCTCTATCGTATTACGGAAGAATGGACATACCAATTCAGTTTAAAAAATGAAGGTAACCTTCATATGTCCAACATAACTCCACTTACAAAAAAACTATTTTCATCAACGGATGGCCCCTTTGTACTATGCAATTTTATATTAGCAAAAACTTCTATGAAACTTATAGTTTCGTGGATATCTGAGGTGCTAATTATTACTGCCCCACCCTGTATATTGTTATGGATGTGTCCAACAAGGCAACGATGAACAGAGTTAAATTAAATATTATGATGTTTATTATTTTACTTATAGTATATTTGTTTTTCTGGAATTTTACCAAAAAACAATGTTCACGCTGTCGACAGATGAATATATTTGCCTTAGAATTACAAGAGCCAACAATTTCGAAAGTAGAATATTACTTTACTTCGCTAACCGAATCATTTCAAACGTTAAGTAAAGTGCGTGCCTTTCAAAACAGTCAGATGCAAATTACGATACAACGTTTCCAAGAAATGGTACGTGCCACTGTCTTTTAATTTCCGTTTATTTAATCAAAGGAAATTTAATTGAAATATCCGCAAAATTTGAGGACAAAAAGTTATTGTAATTTTACGCAACATATATGATGGTGATAAAGGATAAGTATACGGAACTGAAAATGGAAAGTAGCGAGCAGAAAAAGAAACTGATGGAGCTACAAAGTAGATTGATACATCCGTCAAATGATGATTCTAGGTTAATAAAATCTGTTAATTAAAGAACTATTGCAAAAATCAAGTATAATCAATATTACTTCTGCTCAAAGGCTATAATAGAATTGGACCGAAATGGGTACAAAACAGGCAATTATATCTATACGTTCTATTCTATGCAAAGGCAAATATTTCAAAGAGAAAGGATGTGTTACTTACAAATTACTTATGTCCCTAGATATCTCACTAATTCAGGCTTCTTGTCTTGCAGAACTTATCATTCATGTAACATGTAAAGGGGTCGAAGAATAGTAAAAGATTTTTATATTTCATAGCCTCACTTGATACGTCGATTGGATCACGTAAAATATCGGACATTAATTGCATCTACATCTTCAGACCTCAAATATATAATTGCAACAACATATTTAATAGCGTTTTAATAACATTTTTCTAATTGTTTATATCTATGTCTAATAAATATATATTAATCGAATAAGTTGCTTTACCAAAGAATAAAAGTATCTGAGGCTTACAAATCGGAGCATTACATAACAAACGTGCATCACATATATAATATTACATGTAACAAAAGATGAAGACCAAAAAGATCGTACATAAGTTGAATCCACAATGCGGTCATAGAGATACAGAAACGGCAAAAATTCCAAACAATAATTTAAAAAATTCAAAAAGGGGGGAGTGAAAATCCATCTCCTTGACGATGATAAGGAACAAGTCTGCCTCATGCACTACAATATCCCAAACAGCCAGCGATTGGCACGCCAATGACAACGGATGGAACGATTTCCGTGACAGAACTGTGCTAACAATGTGCTCCTACTCAGCTTTCGAAATGGCATACTGTTAGTACTGGGGCGGCATTCGTATCACGGCACTATTAAAGCACCGAGATATAGCACACGGGCTACACGGCCGTGACAATGACACTATCAGCTCACCATAGCTACACGCGTGGTTGTGGCGTAGGCTGACATTTACTAATGGGGAAGCTGTTTCCATAAAAATTATAAGCAAATATGAAAAATGACTAAACTGTGCAATTTATTTATTTTGATTCCAAAATAGATACACCGGCACAAAACAAAGATAAAAGAACTCGATTTTATTATTTTCTATAAACTAGCTCGATAGGGCGATTTTTTCCATAAAGTCGATAATTATTTTGTCATAAAAATATATACACTTATTTTATATATATTTTCTTCAATTTATTGTTACAAATTCATGCAATTGAGGGTTACATTAAATACGATGACAGCATGTTATTTCAAAAATTACACAAGGCGAAGTTAGGGACGCAACAGCATGAATTTTTATTTTATAAGTAATATTTTTTTATAAATAATATTTTTAGTCTATGATGGATTGAAAGAAATATATACGACTCGCTCAATAACTATAAATATAGGAAAACGACCATCAAAATATCTATCACTACTCATATGCTGAACATCTACTGACATACAACGGTTCTAATTTGTATGAAAGCACAGGTTCCCCATTGCCAAATGTGATCCTGCGTCATTGCTGAGGAGATTCATGAATGGAGCGATGATACGCGTCTCACCATGGTGCTGGTTCTGCGCGATTCGCTTGTCTAGAACGTGCTGGTAACACGTTCTGGCATTTTAGTCAACGAATTCGGTCACAGATAACTACGAATCAGTTGACACTCCTCGGAAGTGGCAATATAGTGCCGGCATGGTGTCGCTACCATCTTGCCGTTTGTTATCTGGGATGTTTTTAGTGCATTATTCGGAATTTAATTTGAACACATAGCTACTTAATCGCAAATTTGTATGTACTGTGACGTGGTGAAGTCACAAGGCTCGCTCACCCCCCCCCCCCTGCTTCGGTTAGACTAGCTCGAAGATCACCACCCATGCGAGAAGCGCGACACGGACCATCGCGATAACTGTATTTGCGAGGAGCTTGAAATACACGATGGTAGAACCTCCCCCCCCCCCTTCCGTTCGTTTCTCTCTCACCGTTCTACGGATTAGACTGGCGAGCTGATGGAAGAAGCGACCCATAAGACGCCTCTTCGGCGGATAATAAGACCGCAGGTTCGCGGAAGAGCTGTGCGCCGAGGTAGCGTGACGGGCTCGACGGTGGAGGAGTCGGGAAGTGAGCAAGAAGAGACCCTGAAGCCCGAAGGATAGGATCCAGAGCACTGCAACGATAAGACCGCTGCCATAGTCCATGGAGACAAACAGGATGGTTCTCGGGTGTGAGAAGGACCTCTACCCCTCCCCATTAGAACTCTGATGCTTCGATACGTAGACATCTGGAAACGCTATTTCCTCTCAAGGAAGTGTCGCATTTACATTCTTTTGAAGTGTAGACGAGAATACATGACAATCCGCAATGAATATTATATCTTATCATGAGACAGAAATGAGACGCGATATCGCGTTTTAAGACGCATTAGAACTCTATTGCTTCGATTCGTAGAGATCTGGAATCACTATTTCCTAGCATGGAAGTGTGGCATTTACATTCTTATGAAGTGTAGGCGCGATATGTATAATGCTTCGCAATGAATATTATGTCATATGATGAAACATAGAAATGAGATGCGCTATTGCGTTTCAAGAGGCACTGGAACTGTATTGCTTCGATACGGAGACACCTGGAAACGCATTTCCAACCAAGGAAGTGTCGCATTTACATTCATTTGAAGTGAATACGAGGTATAAGTGACACTTCGCAATGAATAATAGATCTTATCATGAAACATAGAAATGAGATGCGATATCGTGTTTTAAGAAGCATTAGAGCCCTATTGCTTCGATACATAGATATCTGCAAACGCTATTTCCTAGCAAGGAAGTGTCGTATTTACATTCTTTTGAAGTGAATACAAGGTACACATGACGCGTTGCAATGAATATTATATCTTATCATCAAACATAGAAATGAGATGCGATATCGCGTTTTAAGAAGCGTTAGAACTCTATTGCTACGATACATAGACCTCTGCAAACGCTACTTCCTAGAAAGGAAGTGTCGCATTTACATTCTTTTGAAGTGAATACGAGGTATACATGACACGTTGCAATGAATATTATATCTTATCATGAAACATAGAAATGAGATGCGATATCGCGTTTTAAGAAGCGTTAGAACTCCATTGCTACGATACATAGACCTCTGCAAACACTACTTCCTAGCAAGCAAGTGTCGCATTTACATTCTTTTGAAAGGAATACGATGTATACATGACGCTTCGCAATGAATGTTATATCTTATCATAAAACGTAGATATACGATGCGACATCTCGTTATAAGGAGCATTATAACTATATTGCTTCGATACGTAGAAATCTGCAAACGCTATTTCCCAGCAAGGAAGTGTCGCATTTACATTCATTTGAAGTGTAAGCGAGGTATACATGCTACTTCGCAATGAATATTATATCTTATCATGAAACATAGAAATGAGATGCGACATCTCGTTTTAAGAAGCATTAGAACTCTATTGTTTCGATACGTAGACATCTGCAACCGTTATTTCCCAACAAGGAAGAGTCGCATTTGCATTCATTTGAATTGAATACCAGGTATACATGACACATCGGAATGGATATTATATCTTATCATGAAACATAGAAATGAGATGCGATATCGCGTCTTAAGAAGCATTAGAACCCTATTGCTTCGATACGTAGACACCTCGAAACGCATTTCCTATGCAAGGAATTGTGGCATTTACATACATTTGAAGTGTAGACGAGGTATACATAACCCTTCGTAATGATTATTATTTCTTATCATGAAACATAGGAATGACATGCGATATCGCGTTTTAAGAAGCATTAGAACTCTACTGCTTCGATACATAGACATCTGGAATTGCATTTCCTGGCAAGGTAGTGTGGCATTTACATTCTTCTGAAGTGCAAACGAGGTATACAAGGAAGTGTGGCATTTACCTTCATTTGAAGTATATGAGAGGTATAAGTGACACTTCGCAATGAATAATAGATCTTAATAAGGAGCATTATAACTATATTGCTTCGATACGTAGAAATCTGCAAACGCTATTTCCCAGCAAGGAAGTGTCGCATTTACATTCATTTGAAGTGTAAGCGAGGTATACATGACACTCCGCAATGAATATCATACCTTATCATGAAACATAGAAGTGAGATGCGATATCGCGTTTTAAGCAGTATTAGAACTCTATTGCTACGATACGTAGATATCTGGAGACGCTATTTCCTAGCAAGCAAGTGTCGCATTTACATTCATTTGAAGTGAATACGAGGTATAAGTGACACTTCGCAATGAATAGTAGATCTTATCATGAAACATAGGAATGAGATGCGATATCGCGTTTTAAGAAGTGTCAGAACTATATTTCTACGATACGAAGACATCTGCAAACGCCATTTTCTAGCAAGGAAGTATCGCATTTACATTCTCTTGAAGTGAATATGAGCTATACATGGCACTTCGCAATGAATATTATATCTTGTCATCAAACATAGAAATGAGATGCGATATCGCGTTTTAAGAAGCATTAGAGCACTATTGCCTCGATACGTAGACATCTGCAAACGCTATTTCCTAGCAAGGAAGTGCCGCATTTATATTCATTTGAAGCGCGTGCGAGGTATTCAAGACACTTCGCAATTAATATTATATCTTATCGTGAAAGATAGAAATGAGATGCGATATCGCGTTTTGAGTAGCATCAGAAATCTAATGCTACATAACGTTGACATCTGCAAACGCTATTTCCTAGCAAGGAAGTGTCGCATTTACATTCACTTGAAGCGCTTGCGAGGTATACATGACACTTCGCAATGGATATTATATCTTATCATAATACGTGGGTATGAGATACGATAGGACGATTTAAGAAGCATTAGAAAACTATTGCTTCGATACGTAGACATCTGCAAACGCTGTTTCCTAGCAAGGAAGTGTCGCATTTACATTCATTTGAAGTACAGACGACATATACATAACACTGCACAATGAATATTATATCTTATTATGAAACATAGAAATGAGATGCGATATGGCGATTTAAGAAGCATTAGAACCCTATTGCTTCGATACGTAGACATCTGCAAAAGCTATTTCCTAGCAAGGATGTGTCAAGGCATATACATTCTTTTGAGGTGAATACGAGGTATACATAACACTGCACAATGAATATTATATTTTATCATGAAACATTGAAATGAGATGCGAAATCGCGATTTCAGCAGCATTAGAACTCTATTGCTTCGATACGTAAACATCTGCAAGCGCTACTTTCTAGCAAGGAAGTGTCGCATTTACATTCTTTTGAAAGGAATACGAGGTATACATGACAATTCGCAATGAATATTATATCTTATCATGATACGTAGGTATGAGATACGATATGACGATTTAAGAAGCATTAGAAAACTATTGCTACGATACGTATACACCTGCAAACGCTATTTCCAGGCAAGGAAGATTCCCGTTTACATTCTTCTGAAGTGAATACATAACACTCGACAATGAATATTATATCTTATCATGAAACAGAAATGAGATGCAATAAGTCGATTTAAAAAGCATTAGGACTCTATTGCTTCGATACGTAGACATCTGCAAACGCTACTTCCTTGCAAGGAAGTGTCGCATTTACATTCATTTGAAGTACAGACGACATATACATAACACTGCACAATGAATATTATATCTTCTTATGAAACATAGAAATGAGATGCGATATGGCGATTTAAGAAGCATTAGAACCCTATTGCTTCGATACGTAGACATCTGCAAAAGCTATTTCCTAGCAAGGATGTGTCAAGGCATATACATTCTTTTGAGGTGAATACGAGGTATACATAACACTGCACAATGAATATTATATTTTATCATGAAACATTGAAATGAGATGCGAAATCGCGATTTCAGCAGCATTAGAACTCTATTGCTTCGATACGTAAACATCTGCAAGCGCTACTTCCTAGCAAGGAAGTGTCGCATTTACATTCTTTTGAAAGGAATACGAGGTATACATGACAATTCGCAATGAATATTATATCTTATCATGATACGTAGGTATGAGATACGATATGACGACTTAAGAAGCATTAGAAAACTATTGCTACGATACGTATACATCTGCAAACGCTATTTCCAGGCAAGGAAGGTTCCCGTTTACATTCTTCTGAAGTGAATACATAACACTCGACAATGAATATTATATCTTATCATGAAACTGAAGTGAGATGCAATAAGTCGATTTAAAAAGCATTAGGACTCTATTGCTTCGATACGTAGACATCTGCAAACGCTACTTCCTTGCAAGGAAGTGTCGCATTTACATTCTTTTGAAAGAAATACGGGGTATACATGACACTTCGCAATGAATATTATATCTTATCGTGAAACATAGAATTGAGATGCGATATCGCGATTTAAGAAGCTTTAGAATTCTATTGCTTCGATATGTGGATATCTTGAAACGCTATTCCGTAGCGTGGAAGTGTGGGATTTAGATTCTTTTGTGCTGTTGACGAGATACAGATAACGCGTTTCTTTGATATGATGTTTTATCTAGAGATATAGAGATGAAATTCGATATCGCATTTCATGAAGCGTTAGTACTCCATAACTTCGACACGTGACTTCAAGAAACGTTATTCCGTAGTATTGAAGTGTAGGCGCTACATATTTTTGTAGTGCTGACGAGATATACATAACGCGTTGCATTGATATTACATATTATCATGAAACCTATAAATGAGATGCGATATCGCGTTTTATGAAGAATTAGAACTCTATTGCTTCGATTGGTAGACATCTAGAAATCTATTCCGTAGCAAGGATGTGTGGAATTTATATTCTTATGAGGTGTTGACGAGATATACATAATGCGTTGCATTGAATATTACATCTTATCATGAGACATAGAAATGAGATGCGATATCGCGTTATTTGAAGTTTTAGCACTGTACTCCATCGATACGTACACATCTGGAAACGCTATACCGTAGCAAGGAAGAGTTTCATTTACATTCTTTCGAACCATCGATGAGATATACATAGCGCGTTGCATTGAATAATACATCTTATCATGAAACATAGAAATGAGATGCGACATGGCGTTTTATGAAGAGTTAGAACACTTTTTATTGCTTCGATACGTAGACATCTAGTAACCCTGTTGCGTAGCAAGGAAGGGCGACATTTACATTCTCTAGAGATGTAGATGAGACATACATAACGCGTTGCACTGAATATTACATCCTATCGTGAGACATAGAAATGATGTGCGATATCGTGCTTCATAAAGGGTTTGAATTCTATTGCTTCGAAACATAGGCACCTAGGAACTCTGTTCCGGTGCTAGGAGGAGTTGCATTTACATTCTTTAGAATTATCGATAATAAATACATAACGCGTTGCACTGAGTTGCATCTGGCCATGAAATATCGAAATGATTTGCGATATCCGGTTTTATGAAGAATTAGAACTGTATTCCTTCGGTACGTAGACATATGGAAACGCTCATCGACCGCAAGGATGTGAGGGATTTACATTCTCTTGAAGTGTTGACGAGATGTACATAACGTGCTGCATAGAATATTGCATCTTATCATGAGTCATAGAAATGAGATGCCATATCGCGTTTTAGTAATCATTAGAACTCTATTTTTTTCATATGTAGACATCGAGAAGCGCTATTCCGTCGCAAGGAAGTGTGGCACTTTCATTCGATTGAAGTGCTGACGAGATATACATGACGCGTTGCATTGATGTTACATCTTCTCATGAGACATAGAAATGATATGGGATATCGCGTTTCTTGAGGCATTAGAACTCTATTGTTTCGATATGTAGACATCTAATACTCTATTCCGTAGCAAAGATGTGTGGTGCTTTACATTCTTTTGAAGTGTTTACAAGATATTATCTGCCCTGCACCAGGACGGTGATCGGGCGTGGTTCCTGACCCAGACTGGTATGCCTAGGCTGAATCTATCATCTTCCAACCAGTTACACCCACCTCACTGAAACGTGCGATTGAAGAATCCAGATGTGCCGCAGCGCCTTTCCCGCGGGTGCGTCCTTTAGCTACTCCGTTGGTGGGGACGAATCCTAACCGCCGGAGTACCCACGGGGAACCACGTGGAGGCGAACTCACTTCGTGTACGCGATTCGCTCACTCTGACCCTTTTTGAATTAGGATGGATCGGTTTGGCCAAATTTGTAGATGATGCAGACTGCCAGCCTCAGTATCATTCAATTTTGCTCTATGAATGTGGCTCGGACTAGCTTCGGCAAGTGTTGACGGGATGTACATAACGTGTTGCATTGAATTACATTATATCATGAAAAATTGAAATGAGATGCGATATCACGTTATACGAAGGACTAGAGATGTATTGCTTCGATACACAGACATCTAGGAAAGCTATTCCGTAGCAAGAAAGTGTGGCATTTACATTCTTTTTAAGTGTAGACGTGATA
Source organism: Xylocopa sonorina (assembly GCF_050948175.1). Taxonomy (NCBI): domain Eukaryota; kingdom Metazoa; phylum Arthropoda; class Insecta; order Hymenoptera; family Apidae; genus Xylocopa; species Xylocopa sonorina. Next base: position 679,256 of record NW_027490242.1, read on the forward strand.
TACTTAAAGAGTTCCATTGAATGTTACATCTTATCATGGGACATAGAAGTGAGATGCGATATCGCGTTCTATAAAGGAATAGAACAATACTTCTTCGGTACGTAAACATCAAGGAACTCCATTCCGTAACATGGAAGTGTAGGATTTACATCCGTTTGATGTGTTAGATATACAAAGCACGTAGCGTTGATAGTACATCTTATCATGAGACATAGAAACGAAATGCCATATCGCGTTTCATGAAGCGTTAGAACTCTATTACTTCGATTTGTAGACATCTAGAGATGCTATTCCATAGCAAGGAAGAGTGGGCTTTACAACCTTTTGAAATGTTGACGAGATATAATTAACGCGTTGCATTGAATTACATCTTATCAGAAAACATAGAAATGAGATACGATATCGCGTCTTGTGAAGCATTAGAACTCTATTGCGTCGATATGTAGACATTTAGGGACGCTATTACGTAGCAAGGAAGAGTGGGCTTTACATTCTTTTGAACTGTTGATAATTAACCCGTTTCATTGAATATTACATCTTATCATGAGACATAAAGTTGAGATGCGATATCGCGATTTATGAAGTATTAGAACTCTATTGCTTCGACACGTTGACATCTAGGAACGCTATTCCGTAGCAAGGAAGTGTGGTATTTACTCTCATTTGAAGTTTTAACGAGATATACATAACGCGTTGCCTTGAATATTACATCTTACCATGAGGCATAGAAATGAGATGCGATATCGCGGTTTATGGAGGATTAGAATTCTAATGCTCGGATACGTAGACATCTAGGAACGCGGCTCCGTGGCATGGAAGTGTGGCATTTACATTCGTGTGAAGTATTGGCGAGATATACATTTCTCGTTGCTTTGATATTACATCTTATCATGCGATGTAGAATTGAGATGCGATATCGCATTTTATGAAGCATTAGATTACAGTTGCTTCGATCTGTAGACATCTAGTAGCGCTATTCCGTAGCAAGTGTCATGTCCCGAGGTGCGTTTGCGTTCGATACGATGACACGATCAGTAGCTTTCCCGAAGTTACTACGCGAATTGCGCGGGTCCCGTGCTTGTTGGCGGTCGGACTCGATTTAACCAAGTATTACATCTAGTACTTACCTTTCGACGACTGGATAGTAATGTTTGATTCTCGTTGCAGGTATCCAATGCGCCGTGGATCCGTGTCCGGAATTGTAGCTGCGTACGGTTGGAACGCTGGAGCGTCGATCGGAATGAGTTTCCAGGCAGGCGAACTCTGGCTGGAAGGTGCGGGTGTCGAGACAGGACGTTTCTTAACTCGAACGGGACGTATGGCGGCGAAGGTTACCCTTGCAGTAACAGGAACCGCAGTGTAGATCTTCGGATACACGGAGGCACTGCCCACGTATTAGCGGACGAGACGACGTAGGAACTCTTTCTTCCCCGCGCGTCGAGTACGCTTCATAGAAAGCTCAGAGTTCATCCTGGGTACTTGCACACAGGAGGACGACGGCACGCCTAAGCGCTGGTTCGCTCTACCTTACCGGGATCGACCTTAGTTCAAGACACCCTTGTTACGGCAGCCGTGAAGTAAGAGCGACTAAGCGTTGGTTCGCTCTAACTGTCCAGCTTCAAGACTGTCGCAGATGAAAGAGTGCGAAATAGTAATAATACGCGAGCGTACTCGTGGAATAGAGTCGAAGGAGATTGTAGTATAATAAAGAGACATCGAATCGGGTAAAATTAGTGTATATTCTATGAATACTATGCTAATACAAGCACTAAGACTATGTTACTAAATATGAGTACAAAATGAAATAGAGATGAGACTAAGTTATAATAAAGACTCCTCTGTGGGAGATGGAATAGAAACGACTGCATTGGAGCTGGTAGCTCGCTGCAGGATACAGCGGAGGCAGATTCGATCTGCTCGGTTCGGCGTTCGGATTAGAAGCCTCGTATCGGAAGCACGTTCGCCACCTCCTCGGGTCGCGCCGCGCGCGAGACTCTGGGCCCTCGCGGTGGGGCAGGCGGTGGAGTAGGGCGGCCGCTCGGCCCTCGTGATGGGGCGGCCGGTCGGAGTGGGGTGCGGCTCACGTTGAGCGTAAGCCGCGAGCGTCGAGTGTGCGCGCGAGCGCATCGCAGATTATCGCTAATCGAACTTAGAATTCGACGTGTGTGTTGTTGTGTGTATGTACACAGTCGTGTAGCGTGCTTAACCTAAGGTTACACGTATGGAGGGTAAGTATGTGGGTACGTGCTGATGTACTCTACGTCCTTGTAGCTCTGTCTCCTCGTCCTGAACATAGAAATGATATGCGATATCGCGTTTTAAGAAGCATTAGAACTCTATTGCTTCGATACGGAGACATTTGAAAACGCTCTTTCCTAGCAAGCAGGAGTCGCTTTTGCATTCTTTTCAAGTAAATACGAGATATACATGGCACTTCGCAATTAATATCATCTTTTATCATGAAACATAGAAATGAGATGCGACATCTCGTTTTAAGAAGCATTAGAAAACTATTGCTACGATACGTAGACATCCGCAAACGCTATTTAATAGCAAGTAAGTGTGGCATTTACATTCTTTTGAAGTGAATACGAGGTATACATAACACTGCACAACGAATATTATGTCTTATCATGAAACATAGAAATGAGATGCAATATCGCGATTTAAGAAGAATTAGAACTCTATTGCTACGATGCGTAGACATCTGCAAACACTATTTCCTTGCTTGAAAGTGCCGCAATTACATTTTTTTGAAGTATAGACGAGGAATACATATCACTTCGCAATGAATATTATATCTTTTCATGAAACATAGAAATGAGATGCGACATCTCGTTTTGAGAAGCATTAGAACTCTATTGCTACGATACGTAGACATCTGCAAACGTCATTTCCTAACAGGGAAGTGTCGCATTTACTTTCTTTTGACGTCAATACGGGGTATACATAACACTGCACAATGAATATTATATCTTATCAAGAAACATAGAAATTTGATAAGATATCGCATTTCGAGAAGCATGAGAACTCCTTTGCTACGATAAGTAGACATCTGCAAACGCTATTTCCTAGGAAGGAAGTGTCGCATTTACATTCTTTTGAAGTGAATACGAGGTATACATATCACTCCACAATGAATATTATATCTTATCATGAAACATAGAAATGAGATGCGGTATGGCGATTTAAGCAGCATTAGAACTCCATTGCTTCGACACGTAGACTTCTGCCAACGATTTTTCCTAGGAACGAAGTGTCGCATTAACATTCTTTTGATGTGAATACGGGGTATACATAGCACTCCACAATGAATATTATATCTCATCATGAAACATAGAAATGAGATGCGATATCGCGTTTGGAGAAGCATTAGAACCCTATTTCTACGATACGTAGACATCTGCAAACGCTACTTCCTAGCAAGGAAGTGTCGCATTTTCATTCTTTTGAAGTGAATACGAGGCATACATAACACTCCACAATGAATATTATACCTTATCACGAAACATAGAAATGAGATTCGATATCGCGTTTCGAGAAGCATTAGAACCCTATTTCTACGATACGTAGACATCTGCAAACGCTATTTCCTAGCAAGGAAGTGTCGCATTTACATTCTTCTGAAGTGAATACGAGGCATACGCGACACTACGCAATGAATATTATATCTTAACATGAAACTTAGAACTGAGATGCGATTTTGCGATTTAAGAAGCATTAGAACTCTCTTGCTTCGATACGTAGTCATCTGCAAACGCTACTTCGTAGCAAGGAAGTGTCGCATTTACAGACTTTTGAAGTCAATACGAGGTATACGTGACACTTCGCAATGAATATTATATCTTATCATGAAACATAGAAATGAGATGCGGTACCTCGTTTTAAGAAGCATAAGAACTCTATTGCTACGATACGTAGACATCTGCAAACGTCATTACCTAACAGGGAAGTGTCGCATTTACTTTCTTCTCATGTCAATACGGGTATAAATAACACTGCACAATGAATATTATGTCTTATCAAGAAACATAAAAATTTGATAACATATCGCATTTCGAGAAGCATGAGAAATCCTTTGTTACGATAAGTAGACATCTGCAAACGCTATTTCCTAGGAAGGAAGTGTCGCACTTACATTCTTTTGAAGTGAATACGAGGTACACATATCACTCTACAGTGAATATTATATCTTATCATGAAACATAGAAATGAGATGCGGTATGGCGATTTAAGCAGCATTAGACCTCTATTGCTTCGACACGTAGACTTCTGCCAACGCTTTCTCCTAGGAAGGAAGTGTCGCATTTTCATGCTTTTGAAGTGTATACGAGGTATGCATAACACTGCACGATGAATATTATATCTTATCATGAAGCATAGAAATGAGATGCGGTATCGCGATTTAAGCAGCATTAGAATTCTATTGCTTCGATACGTAGACATCTGCAAAGGCCACTTCCTAGCAAGGAAGTGTCGCATTTACATTTGTTTGAAGAGATTACGCGGTATACATGACACTCCGCAATGAATATTATATCTTATCATAAAACATAGAAATGAGATGCGATATCTCGATTTAAGCAAGCATCAGAACTCTATTGCTTCGATACGTAGACATCTGCCAACGCTTTTTCCTAGGAAGGAAATGTCGCATTAACATTCTTTTGATGTGAATACGGGGTATATATAGCACTCCACAGTGAATATTATATCTCACCATGAAATATAGAAATGAGGAGCGATATAGCGATTTAAAACGCATTGTAACTCTATTGCTTCTATACGGAGACATCCGCAAACGCTATTTCTTAGCAAGGAACTGTCGCATTTACATTCTTTTTAAGTAAATTCGAGGTATACATGACACTTCGCAATTAATATTATCTCTTATCATGAAACAGAGAAACGAGATGCGACATCTCGTTTTAAGAAGCATTAGAACTTTACTGTTTCGATACGTAGACATCTGGAAACGCTACTTTTTAGCAAGGAAGTGTCGCATTTACATTCTTTTGAAGTGAATACGAGCTATACATGACACTTCGCAATGAATATTATGTCTTATCATGAAACAGAAGAAGGAGATGCGACATCTCGTTTTAAGAATCATTAGAACTCTATTGTTTCGACACGTACTCATCTGCAAACGCTACTTCCTAGCTTGGAAGTGTCGCATTTACATTCTTTTGAAGTGAATACATGACACTTCGCAATGAATACTATACATTATCATGAAACATAGGAATGAGGTGCTATATCGCGTTTTGAGAAGCATTAGAACTCTATTGCTAATATACGTAGACATCTGCAAACTCTATTTCCTAGCAAGGAAATTTCGCACTTACATTCCACTGAAATGAATACGAGGTATACATGAACTTCGCAATGAATATTATATCTGATCATGAAACATAGAAATGAGATGCGACATCTCGTTTTAAGAAGCATTAGAATTCTATTGCTACGATACGTAGACATCTGCAAACGCTATTTCCTAGCATGTAAGTGTCGCATTTACATTCTTTTGAAGTGAATACGAGGTATACCTGACACTCTGCAATGAATATTATATCTTATCATGAAACATAGGAGTGAGATGCGATATGGCATTTTAAGAATCATTAGAACTCTAATGTTTCGACACCTAGTCATCTGAAATCGCTATTACCTAGCATGGAAGTGTCACATTTACATTCTTTTGAAGTGAATACGAGATATACATGACCGTTCACAATGAATATTATATCTTATCATGAAACATAGAAGTGAGATGCGATATCGCGTTTTAAGAAGCATTAGAACTCTATTGCTACGATACGTAGACATCTGCAAACGCTATTTCCTAGCATGGAAGTGTCGCATTTACATCCTTTTGAAGTGAATACGAGGTATATATGTCACTTCGCAATCAATATTATATCTGATCATGAAACATAGAAATGAGATGCGACATCTCGTTTTAAGAAGCATTAGAACTCTATTGCTACGATACGTAGACATCTGCAAAGCCTATTTCCTAGCATGGAAGTGTCGCATTTACATTCTTTTGAAGTGAGTACGAGGTATACATAACACTCCATAATGAATATTATATCTTATCATGAAACATAGCAGTGAGATGCGATATCGCATTTTAAGAAGAATTGGAACTCTATTGCTACGATACGTAGACATCTGCAAACGCTATTTCCTAGCAAGTGTCACATTTACATTCTTTTGAAGTGAATACGAGGTATACATGAAACTTCGCAATGAATATTATATCTTATCATGAAACATAGAAGTGTGTTGCGATATCGCGTTTTGAGAAACATTAGAACTCTATTGCTACGATACGTAAACATCGGCAGGCGCCATTTCCTAGCATGCAAGTGTCGCATTTACATTCTTTTGAAGTGGATACGAGGTATACATTACACTCTACAATGAATATTATATCTTATCACGGAACACAGAAGTGAGATGCGATATCGCGATTTAAGGAGCGCTAGAACTCTATTGCTACGATGCGTAGACATCTGGAAATGACATTTCGTAGCATGCAAGTGTCGCATTTACATTCATTTGAAGTGAATACGAGGTATACATGACACTTCGCAATGAATATTATACCTTATCATGAAACATAGAGGTGAGATGCGATATCGCGTTTTAAGAAGCATTAGAACTCTATTGCTACGATACGTAGACATCTGCAAACGCTATTTCCTAGCATGGAAGTGTCGCATTTACATCCTTTTGAACTGAATACGAGGTATATATGTCACTTCGCAATCAATATTATATCTGATCATGAAACATAGAAATGAGATACGACATCTCGTTTTAAGAAGCATTAGAACTCTATTGCTACGATACGTAGACATCTGCAAAGCCTATTTCCTAGCATGGAAGTGTCGCATTTACATTCTTTTGAAGTGAGTACGAGGTATACATAACACTCCATAATGAATATTATATCTTATCATGAGACATAGCAGTGAGATGCGATATCGCATTTTAAGAAGCATTGGAACTCTATTGCTACGATACGTAGACATCTGCAAACGCTATTTCCTAGCATGGAAGTGTCGAATTTACATTCAATTGAAGTGAATACGAGGTATGCATGACACTTCGCAATGAATATTATTCCTTATCATGAAACATAGGAGAGAGATGCGATATCGCGTTTTAGGAAGCATTAGAACACTATTGCTGCGATACGTAGACATCTGAAATCGCTATTACCTAGCATGGAAGTGTCACATTTACATTCTTTTGAAGTGAATACGAGATATACATGACCCTTCACAATGAATATTATATCTTATCATGAAACATAGAAGTGAGATGCGATATCGCGTTTTAAGAAGCATTAGAACTCTTTTGCTACGATACGTAGACATCTGCAAACGCTATTTCCTAGCATGGAAGTGTCGCATTTACATCCTTTTGAAGTGAATACGATGTATACATGTCACTGCGCAATGAATATTATATCTGATCATGAAACATAGAAATGAGATGCGATATCGCGATTTAAGAATCATTAGAACTCTATTGTTTCGACACGTACTCATCTGCAAACGCTACTTCCTAGCTTGGAAGTGTCGCATTTACATTCTTTTGAAGTGAATACGAGGTATACCTGACACTTTGCAATGAATATTATATCTTATCATGAAACATAGGAGTGAGATGCGATATGGCATTTTAAGAATCATTAGAACTCTAATGTTTCGACACCTAGTCATCTGAAATCGCTATTACCTAGCATGTAAGTGTCGCATTTACATTCTTTTGAAGTGAATACGAGGTATACATGAAACTTCGCAATGAATATTATATCTTATCATGAAACGTAGGAGTGAGATGCGATGTCGCGTTTTAAGAAGCATTAGAACCCAATTGCTACGACACGTAGACATATGCAAAGGCTACTTCCTAGCATGGAAGTGTCGCATTTACATTCTTTTGAAGTGAATACGAGGTATTCATGACACTTCGCAATGAATATTATATCTTATCATGAAACATAGAAGTGAACTGCGATATGGCATTTTAAGAATCATTAGAACTCTATTGTTTCGACACGTAGTCATCTGGAAACTCTATTTCCTAGCATGTAAGTGTCGCATTTACATTCTTTTGAAGTGAATACGAGGTATACATGACACTTCGCAATGAATATTATATCTTATCATGAAACATATAAGTGAGATGCGATATCGCGTTCTAAGAAGCATTAGAACTCTATTGCTATGATACGTAGACAACTGCAAACGCCATTTCCTAGCATGGAAGGGTCGCATTTACATTCTTTTGAAGTAAGTATGAGGTATACATGAAACTTCGCGACGAATATTATATCTTATCATGAAACGTAGGAGTGAGATGCGATATAGCGTTTTACGAAGCATTAGAACTCTATTACTGCGATACGTAGAAATCTGCAAACGCTATTTCCTAGCATGGAAGTGTCGCATTTACATTCATTTGAAGTGAATACGAGGTATACATCACACTTCGCAATGATTATTATACCTTGTCATGAAACATAGAAGAGAGATGCGACATCTCGTTTTAAGAAGCAATAGAACTCTATTGCTAGGATACGTTCACATCTGCAAACTCTATTTCCTAGCAAGGAAATTTCGCACTTACATTCCACTGAAGTGAATACGAGGTATACATAACATTACACAATGAATATTATATCTTATTACGAAACATAGAAATGAAATACGACATCTCGTTCTAAGAAGCATTAGTACTCTATTGCTGTGATACGTAGACATCTGCAAACAATATTTCCTAGCAAGGAAGTGTCGCATTTACACTCTTGTGAAGTGAAATCGAGGTATACATGACACTTTGCAATGAATATTATATCTTATCACGAAACATAGAAATGGAATGCGGCATCTCGTTTTAAGAAGCATTAGAACCCTATTGCTACGATACGTAGACATCTGCAAACGCTATTTCCTAGCATGGAAGTGTCTTATTTACATTCTTTTGAAGTGAATACGAAGTACACATAACACTCCATAATGAATATTATATCTTCTCATGAAACATAGCAGTGAGATGCGATATCGCGTTTTAGGAAGCAATAGAAATCTATTGCTGCGATACGTAGACATCTGCAAACGCTATTTCCTAGCATGGAAGTGTCGCATTTACATTCTTTTGAAGTGAATACGAGGTATACATGACACTTCACAATGAATATTGTATCTGATCATGAAACATAGAAATGAGATGCGACATCTCGTTTTAAGAAGCAATAGAACTTTATTGCTAGGATACGTAGACATCTGTAAACGCTATTTCCTAGCATGGAAGTGTCGCATTTACATTCCTTTGAAGTGAATACGAGGTGTACATGACACTTCGCAATGAATATTATATTTTATCATGAAACATAGAAGTGAGATGCGATATCGCGTTTTATGGAGCATTAGAACTCTATTGCTACGATACGTAGACATCTGCAAACGCTGTTTCCTAGCATGGAAGTGTCGCATTTACATTCCTTAGAAGTGAATACGAGGTATTTACTTAACACTCCATAATGAACATTATATCTTATCACGAAACATAGAAGTGAGATGCGATATCGCGATTTAGGCAGCAATAGAAATCTATTGCTACGATGCGTAGACATCTGCAAACGCTATTTCCTAGCATGGAAGTGTCGCATTTACATTCTTTTGAAGTGAATACGAGGTATACATGACACTTCACAATGAATATTATATCTGATCATGAAACATAGAAATGAGATGCGACATCTCGTTTTAAGAAGCAATAGAACTTTATTGCTACGATACGTAGACATCGGCAAGCGCTGTTTCCTAGCATGGAAGTGTCGCATTTACATTCTTTTGAAGTGAATACGAGGTGTACATGACACTTCGCAATGAATATTATATCTTATCACGGAACATAGAAATGAAATGCGGCATCTCGTTTTAAGAAGCATTAGAACTCTATTGCTACGATACGTAGACTTCTGCAAACGCTATTTCCTAGCATGGAAGTGTCATATTTACATTCTCTTGAAGTGAATACGAGGTATACATGACACCTCGCAATGAATATTATACCTTATCATGAAACATAGAAGAATGATGCGATATCGCGTTTTAGGAAGTATTGGAACTCTATTGCTACAATACGTAGACATCTGCAAACGCTACATCCTAGCATGGAAGTGTCGCATTTACATTCTTTTGAAGTGAATACGAGGTATACATGACACGTCGCAATGAATATTATATCTTATCATGAAACATAGATGTGAGATGCGATATCACGTTTTAAGAAGCATTAGAACTCTATTGCTACGATACGTGGACATCTGCTAACGCTATTTCCTAGCATGGAAGTGTCGCAGTTACATTCCTGTGAAGTGAAATCGAGGTATACATGACACTTCGCAATGAATATTGTATCATATCATGAAACATAGAAGTGAGATGCGATATCGCGTTCGAAGAAGCATTAGAACTCTATTGCTACGATACGTAGACATCTGCAAACGCTATTTCCTAGAATGGAAGTGTCTTATTTACGTTCTTTTGAAGTGAATACGAGGTATACATGACACTTCGCAATGAATATTATATCTTATCATGAAACATTGAAGTGAGATGCGATGTCGCGTTCTAAGAGGCATTAGAACTCTATTGCTACGATACGTAGACATCGGCAAACGCTGTTTCCTAGCATGGAAGTGTCGCATTTACATTCTTTTGAAGTGAATACGAGGTACACATAACACTCCACAATGAATATTATATCTTATCACGGGACATAGAAATGAAATGCGGCATCTCGTTTTAAGAAGCATTAGAACTCTATTGCTACGATACGTAGACTTCTGCAAACGCTATTTCCTAGCATGGATGTGTCATATTTACATTCTCTTGAAGTGAATACGAGGTACACATGACACCTCGCAATGAATATTATACCTTATCATGAAACATAGAAGAATGATGCGATATCGCGTTTTAGGAAGCATTGGAACTCTATTGCTACAATACGTAGACATCTGCAAACGCTACATCCTAGCATGGAAGTGTCGCATTTACATTCTTTTGAAGTGAATACGAGGTATACATGGCACGTCGCAATGAATATTATTTCTTATCATGAAACATAGATGTGAGATGCGATATCGCGTTTTAAAAAGCATTTGAACTCTATTGCTACGATACGTAGACATCTGCAAACGCTATTTCCTAGCAAGGATGTGTCGCAGTTACATTCCTGTGAAGTGAAATCGAGGTATACATCACTTCGCAATGAATATTATATCTTATCATGAAACATAGAAATGAGATGCGATATGGCGATTCAAGAAGCATTAGAGCTCTATTTCTTCGATACGTAGATATCTGCAAACCTTATTTCCTAGCAAGGAAGTGTCGCATTTACATTCTTTGGAAGTGAATTCGAGGTGTCACGTCCGGCGAAACTATTTTCCGTTGCTCCGGAGGCTTTACGACACGAGCCTATTTTTCGGTAATTCGGTCCGCGGGAGCGCGTTAAGACCGTGTCCGACAATTTCGGCTGACGCGACACTAGCGAAAACGCTCGCGATAATAAGGGAATGACCCTACCTTTCGATGACTTCTCTCTTCGATTTGTACGTAGAAACGGCGTGGAGGATCGTTCGCTGGGATCGTAGCGGATTTCGTTCTGTTGGCTGCTACGGAAATCTCGATCGGTCACCAGCGAAGACGAGGACGGCGGTCGGAATTCAGCGATGATGCTGAATGTGGCAGAGTCGGCGTGATGCCTCGTGGTGTCTGGATCGGAAGCGTCGACGGTCGCTTCGAAAAGCGGCGTCTGGACAGGTGCGAAGGCAGGTATACGCTGGTATACGAGGACTCTCGGAACACCCTCCAAATATTCACGTACAAGTGATCGTATGAAACTCTTCCTACTCGCACGTCACGTTCTTCGCAAACCGGAAGCACGATTCATTCACCAGGTTTTTCTGTACTTTCGACTAAGATCTGAAGGATAAGCGGCGGCCTCAACGTCACAAAGCCGATTTCTATACACCTTCAATTTGATGAAGAGCAACCCCAGTTGTATGGAAGAACCCGTGTGAGAGTTCGTAGTTAAATGTAATGTTTAAAGTAGAACTAGTATTGTTAACACTTGATAAAATTAATGGATGTGGAAATGGTAGACTTGGTAAAAGAACTTGTACTTGGATATAGAAAAAGTAAAAATAAAATATATTCTAGGTTTAAAGTATACAAGAACTGGACCTACTCGGTTCGCGGGGCGCTACGGTCGCGGAGGCTCGCGGTAGGGAGATCAAGGTCCCGCGAGTGGGGGACTCACGTCTCGAGGCGGAGAGCGCGCGGTCCAGCGAGTGTGGACTCGCGGCTCGTGGTGGGGCTAGCAGCCAATGCCGCTGGCCGGACGCATCTTACTTAGTGTAACTTAGATCTAGGAATTCTTATATATGCGTCATGATATGGTATGTATGTCCCAGCTTAGTAGTAATATATAGGTTCTAGCAGATCCTGTTCCCGGAATTGGAAAAGACCCATTCAGGTGATGGGCTGCGCCTACGTCTTCCTGCAGGACGGAATCCTCGGTGCGAGGGAGATAGGGCTGCCCGTCCTTGGTGCGGCCGAGACATGTATACTCGGTGGAGCGAGTGAGACACTGGTGCCCGGTACGAGCGAAACAGGCATACTCGGCGGTGCGAGTGAGGCAGCGGAACTCGGTGTGAGTGAGCGCGTGCAGGTATGCGCGCGCGAACTCTTTCAGTTGCTGGTTCTGCAGGCGAGTTTGGCTGGTTGCATGCGTCCAGGGCTTGATGCTGGGGGGTGCGAGGAGGTTCCTTTCTAGGAAATCACGTTCCCAGATATCTCTGTATCGAAGCTATAGAGTACTAATGCCCCTTAAAACGCCATATCGCATCTCATTTCTATGGTTCGTGATAAGATATAATATTCATTGTTGAGTGCTATCTATACCTCGCATTCACTTCAAATGAATGTAAATGCGACACTTCCTTGCTAGGAAATAGCGTCTGTAGATGTATCGTCTATGTATCGTAGAAATAGAGTTCTAAATCTTCTTAAAACGCGATATCGCATCTCATTTCTATGATTCATGATAATATATAATATTCATTGCGAAGTGTTATGTATTCCTCGCCTACACTTGAAATGTATGTAAATGCCACACTTCCTTTCTAGGAAATAGCGTTTACAGATGTCTACGTATCGAAGCAATAGAGTTCTAATGCTTCTTAAAACGCGATATCGCATCTCATTTCTATGTATCATGAGAAGATATAATATTCATTGCAAAGTGTCATGTATACCTCGTATTCACTTCAAAAGTACGTAAATGCGACACTGCCTTGCTAGGAAGTAGAGTTTGCAGATGTCTACGTATCGAAGCAGTGGAGTTCCAATTCTTCTTATAACGTGATATCGCATCTCATTTCTATGTATCATGAGAAGATATAATATTCATTGCGAAGTGTCATGGATACCTCGTATTCACTTCAAAAGTACGTAAATGCGACACTGCCTTGCTAGGAAGTAGAGTTTGCAGATGTCTACGTATCGAAGCCGTGGAGATCCAATTCTTCTTATAACGTGATATCGCATCTCATTTCTATGTTTCATGTTAAGGAATAATATTCATTGCGAAGTGTCATGTATACCTCGTATTCACTTGAAAGAATGTAAATGAGACTCTCCCTTGCTGGGAAGTAGCATTTGCAGATGTCTACGTATCGAAGCTATAGAGTTCTATTGCTTCTTAAAAAGCGATATCGCATCTTATTTCTATGTCTGACGATAAGATACAATATTCATTGTGGAGTGTTATGAATACCTCGTATTCGCTACAAGGGAATGTAAATGCGACACTTCCTTGCTAGGAAATACGGTTTGCAGATGTCTACGTACCGTAGCGATAGTGTTCTAATGCTTCTCAAAATGCGATATCGCATCTCATTTCTATGTCTCATGATGAGATATAATATTCATTGCGGAGTGGCATGTATACCTCGCATACACTTCAAATGAATGTAAATACGACACATCCTTGCTAGGTAATGGCGTTTGCAGTTGTCTACGTATCGAAGCAATGAATTTCTAATGCTTCTTAAAACGCGGTAGCGCATCTCATTTCTATGTCTCATGATAAGGTATAATATTCACTGCGAAGTGTTACGTATTCCACGTCTACACTTCAAATGAATGTAAATGCAACACTTCCTTGCTAGGAAATACAGTTTGCAGATATCTACGTATCGAAGTAATAGAGTTCTAATGCTTCTAAAATCGAGGTATCGCATCTCATTTCAATGTTTCATGATAAGAAATAATATTCATTGCGAAGTGTTACGTATTCCTCGTCTACACTTCAAATGAATGTAAATGCAACACTTCCTTGCTAGGAAATGGCGTTTGCAGATGTCTACGTATCGAAGCAATAGAGTTCTAAGGCTTGTCAAAACGCGATATCGCATTCCATTTCTATGATTCATGATAGGATATAATATTCATTGCCAAGTGCCATGTATACCTCGTATTCACTTCAAAAGAAGGTAAATGCGACTCTCCCTTGCTAGGAAGTAGCGTTTGTAGATGTCTACGCATCGAAGCAATAGAGTTCTAATGATTCTTAAAACGCGATATCGCATCTTATTTCTATGTCTATAATATTCATTGTGCAGTGTTATGTATACTTCGAATTCACATCAAATGACGTTAATTGCGACACTTCCTTGCTAGGAAATAGCGTTTGCAGATGTCTACGTATAGAAGCAATAGAGTTCTAATGCTTCTCAAAACGCGATATCGAATCTGATTTCTATGTTTCATGATAATATATTATATTCATTGCGAAGTGCCATGTATACCTCGCATACACTTCAAAATAATGTAAATGCGACACTTCCTTGCTAGGAAATAGTGTTTGCAGATGTCTAAGTATCGAAGCAACAGAGTGCTAATGCTTCTTTAAACGGGATATCGCATCTCATTTCTTTGTTTCATGATATGATATAATATTAATTGCGAAGTGTCATGAATACCTCGTATTCACTTCAACAGAATGCAAATGCGACACTTCCATGCTAGGAAATAGCGTTTGCAGTTGACTACGTATCGAAGCAATAGAGTTCTAATGGTTCTTAAAACGAGATGTCGCATCTCATTTCTATGATTCATGATATGGTACAATATTCATTGCGAAGTGTTATGTATACCTCGTATTCCTTTCAAAAGTATGTAAATGCGACACTTCCTCGCTAGGAAGTAGCGTTTGCAGATGTCTACGTATCGTGGCATTAGAGTTCTAATGCTTCACAAAACGCGATATCGCTTCTCATTTCTATGTTTCGTGATAATATATAATATTCATTCTGGAGTGTTAAGTATACCTCGTATTCACTTCAAAGGAATGTAAATGCGACACTTCCTTGCTAGGAAGTAGCATGTGCAGATGTCTACGTATCAAAGCAATAGGGTTCTAATGCTTCTTAAAGTGCCATATCGCATCTCATTTCTATGTTTCATGATAAGATGTAATATTCATTGTGCAGTGTTATGTATATCTCGTCTATACTTCAAATGCATATACATACGACATTTTGTTGCTAGCAACTAGCATCTGCAGATGTCTACGTATCGAAGCAATAGATTTCTAATGCTTCTTAAAACCCGATATCGCATCTCACTTCTATGTCTCATGATAAGATATAATATTCATTGCGAAGTGTCATGTATACCTCGTATTCTTTTCAAAAGAATGTAAGTGCGATACTTCCATGCTAGGAAATAGCGTTTGCACATGTCTCCGCATCGAGGCCATAGAGTTCTAATGCTTCTTAAAACGCGATATCGCACCCCACACCTATGTTTCATGATAAGATATAATATTCACTGCGAAGTGTCATGTATAACTCGTATTCACTTCAAAAGAATGTAAATGCGACTATTCCTTGCTAGGAAATATCGTTTGCAGATGTCTACGTATCGTAGCAATAGAGTTCTAATGCTACTTAACTCGCGATTTCGCATCTCATTTCTGTGTTTCGTGATAAGATGTAATATTCATTGCGAAGTGTCATGTACACCTCGTATTCACTTCGAAAGAATGTAAATGCGACACTTCCATGCTAGAAAATGGCGTTTGCAGATGTCTCCGCATCGATGCCATAGAGTTCTAATGCTTCTTAAAACGAGATGTCGCATTTCATTTCCATGTTTCGTGATAAGATATAATATTCATTGCGAAGTGTCATGTATACCTCGTATTCTCTCCAAAGGGATGTAAATGCGACACTTCCTTGCTAGGAATTATCGTATTCAGATGTCTACGTATTGTAGCAATATAGTTGTAGTGCTTCTCAAAACGCGATATCGCATCTAATTTCTATGCTTCACGATAAGATATAATATTCATTGCAAAGTGTCATGTATACCTCGTATTCACTTCAAAAGAATGTAAATGCGACGTTTCCATCCTAGGAAATAGCGTTTGCAGATGTCTACGTATCGTAGCAAAAGAGTCCGAATGCTTCTTAAAACGCGATATCGCACCTCACTTCTATGTTTCATGATAAGATATAATATTCATTGCGAAGTGTCATGTATAGCACGTATTCACTTCAAAAGAATGTAAATGCGACTATTCCTTGCTAGGAAATAGCGTTTGCAGATGCCTACGTATCGTAGCAATAGAGTTGTGCTTCTCAAAACGCGATATCGCATCTCATTTCTATGCTCCATGATAAGATGTAATATTCATTGCGAAGTGTCATGTACACCTCGAATTCACTTCAAAAGAATGTAAATGCGACACTTCCTTGCAAAGAAATAGCGTTTGCAGATGTCTACGTATCGTAGCAATAGATATGTAATGCTTCTTAAAACGCGATATCGCATCTCATTTCTACGTTTCATGGTAAGATATAATATGATTTGCGAAGTGTCATGTATTCCTCGTCTACACTTCAAATGAATGTAAATGCGACACTTCCTTGCAAGGAAATAGCGTTTGCAGTTGTCTACGTATCGCAGCAATAGAGTTCTTATGATTCTTAAAACGCGATATCGCATCTCATTTCTATGTTTCATGGTAAGATATAATATGATTTGCGAAGTGTCATGTTTTCCTCGTCTACACTTCAAATGAATGTGAATGTGACACTTCCTCGCTAGGAAATAGCGTTTGCAGATGTCTACCTATCGTAGCAATAGAGTTCTAATGCTTCTTAAAACGCGATATCGCATCTCATTTCTATGTTTCATGGTAAGATATAATATGATTTTCGAAGTGTTATGTATTCCTCGTCTACACTTCAAATGAATCTAAATGCGACACTTCCTTGCTAGGAAATAGCGTCTGCAGATGTCTAGGTATCGTAGCAATAGAGTTCAAATGCTAATTAAAACGAGATATTGCATCTCATATCTATGTTTCATGATAAGATATAATATTCATTGCGAAGTGTTATGCATTCCTCGTACACGATTCAAATGAATGTAAATGCGACACTTGCTTGCAAGGAAATAGCGTTTGCAGATGTTTACCTATCGTAGCAATAGAGTTCTAATGCTTCTTAAAACGCGATATCGCATCTCATTTCTATGTTTCATGGTAAGATATAATATGATTTGCGAAGTGTCATGTATTCCTCGTCTACACTTCAAATGAATGTAAATGGCGACACTTCCTTGCAGGGAAATAGCGTTTGCAGTTGTCTACGTATCGTAGTAATAGAGTTCTTATGATTCTTCAAACGCGATATCGCATCTCATTTCTATGTTTCATGGTAAGATATAATATGATTTGCAAAGTGTCATGTTTTCCTCGTCTACACTTCAAATGAATGTGAATGTGACACTTCCTTGCTAGGAAATAGCGTCTGCAGATGTCTAGGTATCGTAGCAATAGAGTTCAAATGCTAATTAAAACGAGATATTGCATCTCATATCTATGTTTCATGCTAAGATATAATATTCATTGCGAAGTGTTATGCATTCCTCGTCTACACTTCAAATGAATGTGAGTTAGACACTCCGTCGCTAGGAAATAGCGTTTGCAGATGTCTACGTATCGTAACAATAGTGTTCTTATGATTCTTCAAACGCGATATCGCATCTCATTTCTATGTTTCATGGTAAGATGGAATATGATTTGCGAAGTTTTATGTATTACTCGTCTACACTTCAAATGAATGTAAATGCGACACTTCCTTGCTAGGAAATAGCATCTGCAGATGTCTAGGTACCGCAGCGATAGTGTTCTAATGCTTCTTAAATCGCGATATCGCATCTCATTTCTATGTTTCATGGTAAGATATAATATGATTTGCGAAGTGTCATGTTTTCCTCGTCTACACTTCAAATGAATGTGAATGTGACACTTCCTCGCTAGGAAATAGCGTTTGCAGATGTCTACCTATCGTAGCAATAGAGTTCTAATGCTTCTTAAAACGCGATATCGCATCTCATTTCTATGTTTCATGGTAAGATATAATATGATTTTCGAAGTGTTATGTATTCCTCGTCTACACTTCAAATGAATGTAAATGGGACACTTCCTTGCTAGGAAATAGCGTCTGCAGATGTCTAGGTATCGTAGCAATAGAGTTCAAATGCTAATTAAAACGAGATATTGCATCTCATATCTATGTTTCATGATAAGATATAATAATCATTGCGAAGTGTTATGCATTCCTCGTACACGATTCAAATGAATGTAAATGCGACACTTCCTTGCTAGGAAATAGCGTCTCCAGATGTCTAGGTATCGTAGCAATAGAGTTCTAATGCTTCTTAAAACGCGATATCGCATCTCATTTCTATGTTTCATGGAAAGATATAATATGATATTCGAAGTGTTATGTATTCCTCGTCTACACTTCAAATGAATGTAAATGCGACACTTCCTTGCAAAGAAATAGCGTTTGCAGATGTCTACGTATCGTAGCAATAGATTTCTAATGCTTCTTAAAACGCGATATCGCATCTCATTTCTATGTTTCATGGAAAGATATAATATGATTTGCGAAGTGTCATGTATTCCTCGTCTACACTTCAAACGAATGTAAATGCGACACTTCCTTGCAAGGAAATAGCGTTTGCAGTTGTCTACGTATCGTAGCAATAGAGTTCTTATGATTCTTAAAACGCGATATCGCATCTCATTTCTATGTTTCATGGTAAGATATAATATGATTTGCGAAGTGTCATGTTTTCCTCGTCTACACTTCAAATGAATGTGAATGCGACACTTCCTCGCTAGGAAATAGCGTTTGCAGGTGTCTACCTCTCGTAGCAATAGAGTTCTAATGCTTCTTAAAACGCGATATCGCATCTCATTTCTATGTTTCATGGTAAGATATAATATGATTTTCGAAGTGTTATGTATTCCTCGTCTACACTTCAAATGAATGTAAATGCGACACTTCCTTGCTAGGAAATAGCGTCTGCAGATGTCTAGGTATCGTAGCAATAGAGTTCAAATGCTAATTAAAACGATATATTGCATCTCATATCTATGTTACATGATAAGATATAATATTCATTGCGAAGTGTTATGCATTCCTCGTACACGATTCAAATGAATGTAAATGCGACACTTGCTTGCAAGGAAATGGCGTTTGCAGATGTTTACCTATCGTAGCAATAGAGTTCTAATGCTTCTTAAAACGCGATATCGCATCTCATTTCTATGTTTCATGGTAAGATATAATATGATTTGCGAAGTGTCATGTATTCCTCGTCTACACTTCAAATGAATGTAAATGGCGACACTTCCTTGCAGGGAAATAGCGTTTGCAGTTGTCTACGTATCGTAGCAATAGAGTTCTTATGATTCTTCAAACGCGATATCGCATCTCATTTCTATGTTTCATGGTAAGATATAATATGATTTGCAAAGTGACAGGTTTTCCTCGTCTACACTTCAAATGAATGTAAATGTGACACTTCCTTGCTAGGAAATAGCGTCTGCAGATGTCTAGGTATCGTAGCAATAGAGTTCAAATGCTAATTAAAACGAGATATTGCATCTCATATCTATGTTTCATGATAAGATATAATATTCATTGCGAAGTGTTATGCATTCCTCGTCTACACTTCAAATGAATGTGAGTTAGACACTCCGTCGCTAGGAAATAGCGTTTGCAGATGTCTTCGTATCGTAACAATAGTGTTCTTATGATTCTTCAAACGCGATATCGCATCTCATTTCTATGTTTCATGGTAAGATGGAATATGATTTGCGAAGTGTCATGTTTTCCTCGTCTACACTTCAAATGAATGTGAATGCGACACTTCCTCGCTAGGAAATAGCGTTTGCAGGTGTCTACCTCTCGTAGCAATAGAGTTCTAATGCTTCTTAAAACGCGATATCGCATCTCATTTCTATGTTTCATGGTAAGATATAATATGATTTGCGAAGTGTCATGTTTTCCTCGTCTACACTTCTAATGAATGTGAATGTGACACTTCCTCGCTAGGAAATGGCGTTTGCAGATGTCTACCTATCGTAGCAATAGAGTTCTAATGCTTCTTAAAACGCGATATCGCATCTCATTTCTATGTTTCATGGTAAGATATAATATGATTTGCGAAGTGTCATGTATTCCTCGTCTACACTTCAAATGAAAGTAAATGCGACACTTCCTTCCAAGGAAATAGCGTTTGCAGATGTCTACGTATCGTAGCAATAGAGTTCATATGATTCTTAAAACGCGATATCGCATCTCATTTCTATGTTTCATGGTAAGATATAACATGATTTGCGAAGTGTTATGTATTCCTCGTCTACACTTCAAATGAATGTGAATGCGATACTTCCTCGCTAGGAACTAGCGTTTGCAGATGTCTACGTATCGTAGCAATAGCTTTCTAATGCTTCTTAAAACGCGATATTGCATCTCATTTCTATGTTTCATGGTAAGATATAATATGATTTGCGAAGTGTTATGTATTCCTCGGCTACACTTCAAATGAATGTGAATGCGACACTTCCTCGCTAGGAAATAGCGTTTGCAGATGTCTACGTATCGTAGCAATGAATTTCTAATGCTTCTTAAAACGCGATATCGCATCTCATTTCTATGTTTCTTGGTAAGATGTAATATGATTTGCGAATTGTTATGTATTCCTCGTCTACACTTCAAATGAATGTGAATGCGACACTTCCTCGCTAGGAAATAGCGTTTGCAGATGACTACGTATCGTAGCAATAGAGTTCATATGACTCTTAAAACGCAATATCGCATCTCATTTCTATGTTTCATGGTAAGATATAATATGATTTGCGAAGTGTTATGTATTCCTCGTCTACACTTCAAATGAATGTAAATGCGTCACTTCCTTGCAAGGAAGTACCGATTGCAGATGTCTACGTATCGAAGCAATAGAGTTCTTATGATTCTTAAAACGCGATATCGCATCTCATTTCTACGTTTCATGGTAAGATATAATATGATTTGCGAAGTGTCATGTATTCCTCGTCTACACTTCGAATGAATGTGAATGCGATACTTCCTCGCTACTAAATAGCGTTTGCAGATGTCTACGTATCGTAGCAATAGCTTTCTAATGCTTCTTAAAACGCGATATCGCATCTCATGCCTATGTTTCATGGTAAGATATAATATGATTTGCGAAGTGTCATGTATTCCCCGTCTACACTTCAAATGAATGTAAATGCGACACTTCCTTGCTAGGAAATAGCGTCTGCAGATGTCTAGGTATCGTAGCAATGGAGTCCTAATGCTTCTCAAAACGCGATATCGCATCTCATTTCTATGTTTCATGGTAAGATATAATATGATTTGCGAAGTGTCATGTATTCCTCGTCTACACATCAAATGAATGTAAATGCGACACTTCCTTGCTAGGAAATAGCGTCTGCAGATGTCTAGGTATCGTAGCAATAGAGTTCTAATGCTTCTTAAAACGCGATATCGCATCTCATTTCTATGTTTCATGTAAGATGTAATATGATATGCGAAGTGTTATGTATTCCTCGTCTACACTTCAAATGAATGTAAATGCGACACTTCCTTGCAAGGAACTAGCGATTGCAGATGTCTACGTATCGAAGCAATAGAGTTCAAATGCTTCTTAAAACGAGATATTGCATCTCATATCTATGTTTCATGATAAGATATAATATACATTGCGAAGTGTTATGCATTCCTCGTCTACACTTCAAATGAATGTGAATGCGATACTTCCTCGCTAGGAAATAGCGTTTGCAGATGTCTACGTATCGTAGCAATAGCTTTCTAATGCTTCTTAAAACGCGATATCGTAACTCATTTCTATGTTTCATGGTAAGATATAATATGATTTGCGAAGTGTCATATATTCCTCGTCTACACTTCAAATGAATGTAAATGCGACACTTCCTTGCTTGGAAATAGCGTCTGCAGGTGTCTAGGTATCGTAGCAATAGAGTTCTAATGCTTCTTAGAACGCGATATCGCATGTCATTTCTATGTTTCATGGTAAGATGTAAAATTATTTGCGAAGTGTTATGTATTCCTCGTCAACACTTCAAATGAATGTAAATGCGACACTTCCTTGCAAGGAAGTACCGATTGCAGATGTCTACGTATCGAAGCAATAGAGTTCAAATGCTTCTTAAAACGAGATATTGCATCTCATATCTATGCTTCATGATAAGATATAATATACATTGCGAAGTGTTATGCATTCCTCGTCTACGATTCAAATGAATGTAAATGCGACACTTCTTTGCAAGGAAATAGCGTTTGCAGATGTCTACGTATCGTAGCAATAGAGTTCTTATGATTCTTAAAACGCGATATCGCATCTCATTTCTATGTTTCATGGTAAGATGTAATATCATTTGCGAAGTGCTATGTATTCATCGTCTACACTTCAAATGAATGTGAATGCGACACTTCCTCGCTAGGAAATAGCGTTTGCAGATGTCTACGTATCGTAGCAATAGAGTTCATATGATTCTTAAAACGCGATATCGCATCTCATTTCTATGTTTCATGGTAAGATATAATATGATTTGCGAAGTGTCATGTATTCCTCGTCTACACTTCAAATGAATGTAAATGCGACACTTCCTTGCTAGGAAATAGCGTCTGCAGATGCCTAGGTATCGTAGCAATAGGGTTCTAATGCTTCTTAAAACGCGATATCGCATCTCATTTCTATGTTTCATGCTAAGATATAACATGATTTGCGAAGTGTTATGTATTCCTCGTCTACACTTCAAATGAATGTGAATGCGATACTTCCTCGCTAGGAAATAGCGTTTGCAGATGTCTACGTATCGTAGCAATAGCTTTCTAATGCTTCTTAAAACGCGATATCATATCTCATTTCTATGTTTCATGGTAAGATATAATATGGTTGGCGAAGTGTCATGTATTCCTCGTCTACACTTCAAATGAATGTAAATGCGACACTTCCTTGCTAGGAAATAGCGTCTGCAGATGTCTAGGTATCGTAGCAATAGAGTTCTAATGCTTCTTAAAACGCGATATCGCATCTCATTTCTATGTTTCATGGTAAGATGCAATATGATTTGCGAAGTGTTATGTATTCATCGTCTACACTTCAAATGAATGTGAATGCGAAACTTCCTCGCTAGGAAATAGCGTTTGCAGATGTCTACGTATCGTAGCAATAGCTTTCTAATGCTTCCTAAAACGCGATATCTCATCTCATTTCTATGTTTCATTGTAAGATATAATATGATTTGCGAAGTGTCATATTCCTCGCCTACACGTCAAATGAATGTGAATGCGACACTTCCTCGCTAGGAAATAGCGTTTGCAGATGTCTACGTATCGTAGCAATAGAGTTCATATGATTATTAAAACGCGATATCGCATCTCATTTCTATGTTTCATGGTTAGATATAACTTGATTTGCGTTATGTATTCCTCGTCTACACTTCAAATGAATGTGAATGCGACTCTTCCTCGCTACTAAATAGCGTTTGCAGATGTCTACGTATCGTAGCAATAGCTTTCTAATGCTTCTTAAAACGCGATATCTCATCTCATTTCTATGTTTCATGGTAAGATATAATATGATTTGCGAAGTGTCATGTATTCCTCGTCTACACTTCAAATGAATGTGAATGCGACACTTCCTCGCAAGGAAATAGCGTTTGCAGATGTCTACGTATCGTAGCAATAGAGTTCATATGATTCTTAAAACTCGATATCGCATCTCATTTCTATGTTTCATGGTAAGATATAACATGATTTGTGAAGTGTTATGTATTCCTCGTCTACACTTCAAATGAATGTGAAAGCGATACTTCCTCGCTAGGAAATAGCGTTTGCGGATGTCTACGTATCGTAGCAATAGCTTTCTAATGCTTCTTAAAACGCGATATCGCATCTCATTTCTATGTTTCATGGTAAGATATAATATGATTTGCAAAGTGTCATGTATTCCTCGTCTACACTTCAAATGAATGTAAATGCGACACTTCCTTGCTAGGAAATAGCGTCTGCAACTGTCTACGTATCGTAGCAATAGAGTTCTAGTGCTTCTTAAAACGCGATATCGCATCTCATTTCTATGTTTCATGGTAAGATGTAATATGATTTGCGAAGTGTTATGTATTCCTCGTCTGCGCTTCAAATGAATGTGAATGCGACACTTCCTCGCTAGGAAATAGCGTTTGCAGATGTCTACGTATCGTAGCAATAGCTTTCTAATGCTGCTTAAAACGCGATACCGCATCTCATTTCTATGTTTCATGGTAAGATATAATATGATTTGTGAAATGTCATGTATTCCTCGTCCACACTTCAAATGAATGTAAATGCGAGACTTCCTTGCTAGGAAATAGCGTCTGCAGATGTCTAGGTATCGTAGCAATAGAGGTGTAATGCTTCTTAAAACGCGATATCGCATCTCGTTTCTATGTTTCATGGTAAGATGTAAAATTATTTGCAAAGTTTATGTATTCCTCGTCCACACTTCAAATGTATGTAAATGCGACACTTCCTTGCAAGGAAATAGCGTTTGCAGATGTCTACGTATTGTAGCAATAGAGTTCTTACGATTCTTAAAACGCGATATCGCATCTCATTTCTATGTTTCATGGTAAGGTATAATATGATTTGCGAAGTGTCATGTATTCCTCGTCTACACTTCAAATGAATGTAAATGCGACACTTCCTTGCAAGGAAGTAGCGATTGCAGATGTCTACGTATCGAAGCAATAGAGTTCAAATGCTTCTTAAAACGAGATATTGCATCTCATATCTATGTTTCATGATAAGATATAATATACATTGCGAAGTGTTATGCATTCCTCGTCTACACTTCAAATGAATGTGAATGCGATACTTCCTCGCTAGGAAATAGCGTTTGCAGATGTCTACGTATCGTAGCAATAGCTTTCTAATGCTTCTTAAAACGCGATATCATATCTCATTTCTATGTTTCATGGTAAGATATAATATGGTTGGCGAAGTGTCATGTATTCCTCGTCTACACTTCAAATGAATGTAAATGCGACACTTCCTTGCTAGGAAATAGCGTCTGCAGATGTCTAGGTATCGTAGCAATAGAGTTCTAATGCTTCTTAAAACGCGATATCGCATCTCATTTCTATGTTTCATGGTAAGATGCAATATGATTTGCGAAGTGTTATGTATTCATCGTCTACACTTCAAATGAATGTGAATGCGAAACTTCCTCGCTAGGAAATAGCGTTTGCAGATGTCTACGTATCGTAGCAATAGCTTTCTAATGCTTCCTAAAACGCGATATCGCATCTCATTTCTATGTTTCATGGTAAGATATAACTTGATTTGCGTTACGTATTCCTCGTCTACACTTCAAATGAATGTGAATGCGACTCTTCCTCGCTACTAAATAGCGTTTGCAGATGTCTGCGTATCGTAGCAATAGCTTTCTAATGCTTCTTAAAACGCGATATCTCATCTCATTTCTATGTTTCATGGTAAGATATAATATGATTTGCGAAGTGTCATGTATTCCTCGTCTACACTTCAAATGAATGTGAATGCGACACTTCCTCGCAAGGAAATAGCGTTTGCAGATGTCTACGTATCGTAGCAATAGAGTTCATATGATTCTTTTAACTCGATATCGCATCTCATTTCTATGTTTCATGGTAAGATATAATATGATTTGTGAAGTGTCATGTATTCCTCGTCTACACTTCAAATGAATGTAAATGCGACACTTCCTAGCAAGGAAATAGCGTTTGCAGATGTCTACGTATCGTAGCTATAGATTTCTTATGATTCTTAAAACGCGATATCGCATTTCATTTCTATGTTTCATGGTAAGATATAATATGATTTGCGAAGTGTCATGTATTCCTCGTCTACACTTCAAATGAATGTAAATGCGAGACTTCCTTGCTAGGAAATAGCGTCTGCAGATGTCTAGGTATCGTAGCAATAGAGTTCTAATGCTTCTTAGAACGCGATATCGCATCTCATTTCTATGTTTCATGGTAAGATGTAAATTTATTTGCGAAGTGTTATGTATTCCTCGTCTACACTTCAAATGAATGTAAATGCGTCACTTCCTTGCAAGGAAGTACCGATTGCAGATGTCTACGTATCGAAGCAATAGAGTTCTTATGATTCTTAAAACGCGATATCGCATCTCATTTCTACGTTTCATGGTAAGATATAATATGATTTGCGAAGTGTCATGTATTCCCCGTCTACACTTCAAATGAATGTAAATGCGACACTTCCTTGCTAGGAAATAGCGTCTGCAGATGTCTAGGTATCGTAGCAATGGAGTCCTAATGCTTCTCAAAACGCGATATCGCATCTCATTTCTATGTTTCATGGTAAGATATAATATGATTTGCGAAGTGTCATGTATTCCTCGTCTACACATCAAATGAATGTAAATGCGACACTTCCTTGCTAGGAAATAGCGTCTGCAGATGTCTAGGTATCGTAGCAATAGAGTTCTAATGCTTCTTAAAACGCGATATCGCATCTCATTTCTATGTTTCATGTAAGATGTAATATGATTTGCGAAGTGTTATGTATTCCTCGTCTACACTTCAAATGAATGTAAATGCGACACTTCCTTGCAAGGAACTAGCGATTGCAGATGTCTACGTATCGAAGCAATAGAGTTCAAATGCTTCTTAAAACGAGATATTGCATCTCATATCTATGTTTCATGATAAGATATAATATACATTGCGAAGTGTTATGCATTCCTCGTCTACACTTCAAATGAATGTGAATGCGATACTTCCTCGCTAGGAAATAGCGTTTGCAGATGTCTACGTATCGTAGCAATAGCTTTCTAATGCTTCTTAAACGCGATATCGCAACTCATTTCTATGTTTCATGGTAAGATATAATATGATTTGCGAAGTGTCATATATTCCTCGTCTACACTTCAAATGAATGTAAATGCGGCACTTCCTTGCTTGGAAATAGCGTCTGCAGGTGTCTAGGTATCGTAGCAATAGAGTTCTAATGCTTCTTAGAACGCGATATCGCATGTCATTCTATGTTTCATGGTAAGATGTAAAATTATTTGCGAAGTGTTATGTATTCCTCGTCAACACTTCAAATGAATGTAAATGCGACACTTCCTTGCAAGGAAGTACCGATTGCAGATGTCTACGTATCGAAGCAATAGAGTTCAAATGCTTCTTAAAACGAGATATTGCATCTCATATCTATGCTTCATGATAAGATATAATATACATTGCGAAGTGTTATGCATTCCTCGTCTACGATTCAAATGAATGTAAATGCGACACTTCTTTGCAAGGAAATAGCGTTTGCAGATGTCTACGTATCGTAGCAATAGAGTTCTTATGATTCTTAAAACGCGATATCGCATCTCATTTCTATGTTTCATGGTAAGATGTAATATCATTTGCGAAGTGCTATGTATTCATCGTCTACACTTCAAATGAATGTGAATGCGACACTTCCTCGCTAGGAAATAGCGTTTGCAGATGTCTACGTATCGTAGCAATAGAGTTCATATGATTCTTAAAACGCGATATCGCATCTCATTTCTATGTTTCATGGTAAGATATAATATGATTTGCGAAGTGTCATGTATTCCTCGTCTACACTTCAAATGAATGTAAATGCGACACTTCCTTGCTAGGAAATAGCGTCTGCAGATGCCTAGGTATCGTAGCAATAGGGTCTAATGCTTCTTAGAACGCGATATCGCATCTCATTTCTATGTTTCATGCTAAGATATAACATGATTTGCGAAGTGTTATGTATTCCTCGTCTACACTTCAAATGAATGTGAATGCGATACTTCCTCGCTAGGAAATAGCGTTTGCAGATGTCTACGTATCGTAGCAATAGCTTTCTAATGCTTCTTAAAACGCGATATCATATCTCATTTCTATGTTTCATGGTAAGATATAATATGGTTGGCGAAGTGTCATGTATTCCTCGTCTACACTTCAAATGAATGTAAATGCGACACTTCCTTGCTAGGAAATAGCGTCTGCAGATGTCTAGGTATCGTAGCAATAGAGTTCTAATGCTTCTTAAAACGCGATATCGCATCTCATTTCTATGTTTCATGGTAAGATGCAATATGATTTGCGAAGTGTTATGTATTCATCGTCTACACTTCAAATGAATGTGAATGCGAAACTTCCTCGCTAGGAAATAGCGTTTGCAGATGTCTACGTATCGTAGCAATAGCTTTCTAATGCTTCCTAAAACGCGATATCTCATCTCATTTCTATGTTTCATTGTAAGATATAATATGATTTGCGAAGTGTCATATTCCTCGCCTACACGTCAAATGAATGTGAATGCGACACTTCCTCGCTAGGAAATAGCGTTTGCAGATGTCTACGTATCGTAGCAATAGAGTTCATATGATTATTAAAACGCGATATCGCATCTCATTTCTATGTTTCATGGTTAGATATAACTTGATTTGCGTTATGTATTCCTCGTCTACACTTCAAATGAATGTGAATGCGACTCTTCCTCGCTACTAAATAGCGTTTGCAGATGTCTACGTATCGTAGCAATAGCTTTCTAATGCTTCTTAAAACGCGATATCTCATCTCATTTCTATGTTTCATGGTAAGATATAATATGATTTGCGAAGTGTCATGTATTCCTCGTCTACACTTCAAATGAATGTGAATGCGACACTTCCTCGCAAGGAAATAGCGTTTGCAGATGTCTACGTATCGTAGCAATAGAGTTCATATGATTCTTAAAACTCGATATCGCATCTCATTTCTATGTTTCATGGTAAGATATAACATGATTTGTGAAGTGTTATGTATTCCTCGTCTACACTTCAAATGAATGTGAAAGCGATACTTCCTCGCTAGGAAATAGCGTTTGCGGATGTCTACGTATCGTAGCAATAGCTTTCTAATGCTTCTTAAAACGCGATATCGCATCTCATTTCTATGTTTCATGGTAAGATATAATATGATTTGCAAAGTGTCATGTATTCCTCGTCTACACTTCAAATGAATGTAAATGCGACACTTCCTTGCTAGGAAATAGCGTCTGCAACTGTCTACGTATCGTAGCAATAGAGTTCTAGTGCTTCTTAAAACGCGATATCGCATCTCATTTCTATGTTTCATGGTAAGATGTAATATGATTTGCGAAGTGTTATGTATTCCTCGTCTGCGCTTCAAATGAATGTGAATGCGACACTTCCTCGCTAGGAAATAGCGTTTGCAGATGTCTACGTATCGTAGCAATAGCTTTCTAATGCTGCTTAAAACGCGATACCGCATCTCATTTCTATGTTTCATGGTAAGATATAATATGATTTGTGAAATGTCATGTATTCCTCGTCCACACTTCAAATGAATGTAAATGCGAGACTTCCTTGCTAGGAAATAGCGTCTGCAGATGTCTAGGTATCGTAGCAATAGAGGTGTAATGCTTCTTAAAACGCGATATCGCATCTCGTTTCTATGTTTCATGGTAAGATGTAAAATTATTTGCAAAGTTTATGTATTCCTCGTCCACACTTCAAATGTATGTAAATGCGACACTTCCTTGCAAGGAAATAGCGTTTGCAGATGTCTACGTATTGTAGCAATAGAGTTCTTACGATTCTTAAAACGCGATATCGCATCTCATTTCTATGTTTCATGGTAAGGTATAATATGATTTGCGAAGTGTCATGTATTCCTCGTCTACACTTCAAATGAATGTAAATGCGACACTTCCTTGCAAGGAAGTAGCGATTGCAGATGTCTACGTATCGAAGCAATAGAGTTCAAATGCTTCTTAAAACGAGATATTGCATCTCATATCTATGTTTCATGATAAGATATAATATACATTGCGAAGTGTTATGCATTCCTCGTCTACACTTCAAATGAATGTGAATGCGATACTTCCTCGCTAGGAAATAGCGTTTGCAGATGTCTACGTATCGTAGCAATAGCTTTCTAATGCTTCTTAAAACGCGATATCATATCTCATTTCTATGTTTCATGGTAAGATATAATATGGTTGGCGAAGTGTCATGTATTCCTCGTCTACACTTCAAATGAATGTAAATGCGACACTTCCTTGCTAGGAAATAGCGTCTGCAGATGTCTAGGTATCGTAGCAATAGAGTTCTAATGCTTCTTAAAACGCGATATCGCATCTCATTTCTATGTTTCATGGTAAGATGCAATATGATTTGCGAAGTGTTATGTATTCATCGTCTACACTTCAAATGAATGTGAATGCGAAACTTCCTCGCTAGGAAATAGCGTTTGCAGATGTCTACGTATCGTAGCAATAGCTTTCTAATGCTTCCTAAAACGCGATATCGCATCTCATTTCTATGTTTCATGGTAAGATATAACTTGATTTGCGTTACGTATTCCTCGTCTACACTTCAAATGAATGTGAATGCGACTCTTCCTCGCTACTAAATAGCGTTTGCAGATGTCTGCGTATCGTAGCAATAGCTTTCTAATGCTTCTTAAAACGCGATATCTCATCTCATTTCTATGTTTCATGGTAAGATATAATATGATTTGCGAAGTGTCATGTATTCCTCGTCTACACTTCAAATGAATGTGAATGCGACACTTCCTCGCAAGGAAATAGCGTTTGCAGATGTCTACGTATCGTAGCAATAGAGTTCATATGATTCTTTTAACTCGATATCGCATCTCATTTCTATGTTTCATGGTAAGATATAATATGATTTGTGAAGTGTCATGTATTCCTCGTCTACACTTCAAATGAATGTAAATGCGACACTTCCTAGCAAGGAAATAGCGTTTGCAGATGTCTACGTATCGTAGCTATAGATTTCTTATGATTCTTAAAACGCGATATCGCATTTCATTTCTATGTTTCATGGTAAGATATAATATGATTTGCGAAGTGTCATGTATTCCTCGTCTACACTTCAAATGAATGTAAATGCGAGACTTCCTTGCTAGGAAATAGCGTCTGCAGATGTCTAGGTATCGTAGCAATAGAGTTCTAATGCTTCTTAGAACGCGATATCGCATCTCATTTCTATGTTTCATGGTAAGATGTAAATTTATTTGCGAAGTGTTATGTATTCCTCGTCTACACTTCAAATGAATGTAAATGCGTCACTTCCTTGCAAGGAAGTACCGATTGCAGATGTCTACGTATCGAAGCAATAGAGTTCTTATGATTCTTAAAACGCGATATCGCATCTCATTTCTACGTTTCATGGTAAGATATAATATGATTTGCGAAGTGTCATGTATTCCCCGTCTACACTTCAAATGAATGTAAATGCGACACTTCCTTGCTAGGAAATAGCGTCTGCAGATGTCTAGGTATCGTAGCAATGGAGTCCTAATGCTTCTCAAAACGCGATATCGCATCTCATTTCTATGTTTCATGGTAAGATATAATATGATTTGCGAAGTGTCATGTATTCCTCGTCTACACATCAAATGAATGTAAATGCGACACTTCCTTGCTAGGAAATAGCGTCTGCAGATGTCTAGGTATCGTAGCAATAGAGTTCTAATGCTTCTTAAAACGCGATATCGCATCTCATTTCTATGTTTCATGTAAGATGTAATATGATTTGCGAAGTGTTATGTATTCCTCGTCTACACTTCAAATGAATGTAAATGCGACACTTCCTTGCAAGGAACTAGCGATTGCAGATGTCTACGTATCGAAGCAATAGAGTTCAAATGCTTCTTAAAACGAGATATTGCATCTCATATCTATGTTTCATGATAAGATATAATATACATTGCGAAGTGTTATGCATTCCTCGTCTACACTTCAAATGAATGTGAATGCGATACTTCCTCGCTAGGAAATAGCGTTTGCAGATGTCTACGTATCGTAGCAATAGCTTTCTAATGCTTCTTAAAACGCGATATCGCAACTCATTTCTATGTTTCATGGTAAGATATAATATGATTTGCGAAGTGTCATATATTCCTCGTCTACACTTCAAATGAATGTAAATGCGGCACTTCCTTGCTTGGAAATAGCGTCTGCAGGTGTCTAGGTATCGTAGCAATAGAGTTCTAATGCTTCTTAGAACGCGATATCGCATGTCATTTCTATGTTTCATGGTAAGATGTAAAATTATTTGCGAAGTGTTATGTATTCCTCGTCAACACTTCAAATGAATGTAAATGCGACACTTCCTTGCAAGGAAGTACCGATTGCAGATGTCTACGTATCGAAGCAATAGAGTTCAAATGCTTCTTAAAACGAGATATTGCATCTCATATCTATGCTTCATGATAAGATATAATATACATTGCGAAGTGTTATGCATTCCTCGTCTACGATTCAAATGAATGTAAATGCGACACTTCTTTGCAAGGAAATAGCGTTTGCAGATGTCTACGTATCGTAGCAATAGAGTTCTTATGATTCTTAAAACGCGATATCGCATCTCATTTCTATGTTTCATGGTAAGATGTAATATCATTTGCGAAGTGCTATGTATTCATCGTCTACACTTCAAATGAATGTGAATGCGACACTTCCTCGCTAGGAAATAGCGTTTGCAGATGTCTACGTATCGTAGCAATAGAGTTCATATGATTCTTAAAACGCGATATCGCATCTCATTTCTATGTTTCATGGTAAGATATAATATGATTTGCGAAGTGTCATGTATTCCTCGTCTACACTTCAAATGAATGTAAATGCGACACTTCCTTGCTAGGAAATAGCGTCTGCAGATGCCTAGGTATCGTAGCAATAGGGTTCTAATGCTTCTTAGAACGCGATATCGCATCTCATTTCTATGTTTCATGCTAAGATATAACATGATTTGCGAAGTGTTATGTATTCCTCGTCTACACTTCAAATGAATGTGAATGCGATACTTCCTCGCTAGGAAATAGCGTTTGCAGATGTCTACGTATCGTAGCAATAGCTTTCTAATGCTTCTTAAAACGCGATATCATATCTCATTTCTATGTTTCATGGTAAGATATAATATGGTTGGCGAAGTGTCATGTATTCCTCGTCTACACTTCAAATGAATGTAAATGCGACACTTCCTTGCTAGGAAATAGCGTCTGCAGATGTCTAGGTATCGTAGCAATAGAGTTCTAATGCTTCTTAAAACGCGATATCGCATCTCATTTCTATGTTTCATGGTAAGATGCAATATGATTTGCGAAGTGTTATGTATTCATCGTCTACACTTCAAATGAATGTGAATGCGAAACTTCCTCGCTAGGAAATAGCGTTTGCAGATGTCTACGTATCGTAGCAATAGCTTTCTAATGCTTCCTAAAACGCGATATCTCATCTCATTTCTATGTTTCATTGTAAGATATAATATGATTTGCGAAGTGTCATATTCCTCGCCTACACGTCAAATGAATGTGAATGCGACACTTCCTCGCTAGGAAATAGCGTTTGCAGATGTCTACGTATCGTAGCAATAGAGTTCATATGATTATTAAAACGCGATATCGCATCTCATTTCTATGTTTCATGGTAAGATATAACTTGATTTGCGTTATGTATTCCTCGTCTACACTTCAAATGAATGTGAATGCGACTCTTCCTCGCTACTAAATAGCGTTTGCAGATGTCTACGTATCGTAGCAATAGCTTTCTAATGCTTCTTAAAACGCGATATCTCATCTCATTTCTATGTTTCATGGTAAGATATAATATGATTTGCGAAGTGTCATGTATTCCTCGTCTACACTTCAAATGAATGTGAATGCGACACTTCCTCGCAAGGAAATAGCGTTTGCAGATGTCTACGTATCGTAGCAATAGAGTTCATATGATTCTTAAAACTCGATATCGCATCTCATTTCTATGTTTCATGGTAAGATATAACATGATTTGTGAAGTGTTATGTATTCCTCGTCTACACTTCAAATGAATGTGAAAGCGATACTTCCTCGCTAGAAAATAGCGTTTGCGGATGTCTACGTATCGTAGCAATAGCTTTCTAATGCTTCTTAAAACGCGATATCGCATCTCATTTCTATGTTTCATGGTAAGATATAATATGATTTGCAAAGTGTCATGTATTCCTCGTCTACACTTCAAATGAATGTAAATGCGACACTTCCTTGCTAGGAAATAGCGTCTGCAACTGTCTACGTATCGTAGCAATAGAGTTCTAGTGCTTCTTAAAACGCGATATCGCATCTCATTTCTATGTTCATGGTAAGATGTAATATGATTTGCGAAGTGTTATGTATTCCTCGTCTGCGCTTCAAATGAATGTGAATGCGACACTTCCTCGCTAGGAAATAGCGTTTGCAGATGTCTACGTATCGTAGCAATAGCTTTCTAATGCTGCTTAAAACGCGATACCGCATCTCATTTCTATGTTTCATGGTAAGATATAATATGATTTGTGAAATGTCATGTATTCCTCGTCCACACTTCAAATGAATGTAAATGCGAGACTTCCTTGCTAGGAAATAGCGTCTGCAGATGTCTAGGTATCGTAGCAATAGAGGTGTAATGCTTCTTAAAACGCGATATCGCATCTCGTTTCTATGTTTCATGGTAAGATGTAAAATTATTTGCAAAGTTTATGTATTCCTCGTCCACACTTCAAATGTATGTAAATGCGACACTTCCTTGCAAGGAAATAGCGTTTGCAGATGTCTACGTATCGTAGCAATAGAGTTCTTACGATTCTTAAAACGCGATATCGCATCTCATTTCTATGTTTCATGGTAAGGTATAATATGATTTGCGAAGTGTCATGTATTCCTCGTCTACACTTCAAATGAATGTAAATGCGACACTTCCTTGCAAGGAAGTAGCGATTGCAGATGTCTACGTATCGAAGCAATAGAGTTCAAATGCTTCTTAAAACGAGATATTGCATCTCATATCTATGTTTCATGATAAGATATAATATACATTGCGAAGTGTTATGCATTCCTCGTCTACACTTCAAATGAATGTGAATGCGATACTTCCTCGCTAGGAAATAGCGTTTGCAGATGTCTACGTATCGTAGCAATAGCTTTCTAATGCTTCTTAAAACGCGATATCGCAACTCATTTCTATGTTTCATGGTAAGATATAATATGATTTGCGAAGTGTCATGTATTCCTCGTCTACACTTCAAATGAATGTTAATGCGACACTTCCTTGGTAGGAAATAGCGTCTGCAGATCTCTAGGTATCGTAGCAATAGAGTTCTGATGCTTCTTAAAACGCGATATCGCATCTCAATTCTATGTTTCATGGTAAGATATAACACGATTTGCGAAGTGTTATGTATTCCCCGTCTACACTTCAAATGAATGTAAATGCGACACTTCCTCGCTAGGAAATAGCGTTTGCAGATGTCTACGTATCGTAGCAATAGATTTCTAATGCTTCTTAAAACGCGATATCGCATCTCATTTCTATATTTCATGGTAAGATATAATATGATTTGCGAAGTGTCATGTATTCCTCGTCTACACTTCAAATGAATGTAAATGCGACACTTCCTTGATAGGAAATAGCGTCTGCAGATGTGTAGGTATCGTAGCAATAGAGTTCTAATGCTTCTTAAAACGCGATATCGCATCTCATTTCTATGTTTCATAGTAGGATATTATATGATTTGCGAAGTGTTATGTATTCCTCGTCTACACTTCAAGTGAATGTAAATGCGACACTTCTTTGCAAGGAAATAGCGTTTGCAGATGTCTACGTATCGTAGCAATAGAGTTCATATGATTCTTAAAACGCGATATCGCTTCTCATTTCTATGTTTCATGGTAAGATATAATATGATTTGCGAAGTGTCATGTATTCCTCGTCTACACTTCAAATGAATGTAAATGCGACACTTCCTTGCTAGGAAATAGCGTCTGCAGATGCCTAGGTATCGTAGCAATAGGGTTCTAATGCTTCTTAAAACGCGATATCGCATTTCATTTCTATGTTTCATGGTAAGATATAATATGATTTGCGAAGTGTCATGTATTCCTCGTCTACACTTCAAATGAATGTAAATGCGAGACTTCCTTGCTAGGAAATAGCGTCTGCAGATGTCTAGGTATCGTAGCAATAGAGTTCTAATGCTTCTTAGAACGCGATATCGCATCTCATTTCTATGTTTCATGGTAAGATGTAAAATTATTTGCGAAGTGTTATGTATTCCTCGTCTACACTTCAAATGAATGTAAATGCGATACTTCCTCGCTAGGAAATATCGTCTGCAGATGTCTAGGTATCGTAGCAATGGAGTTCTAATGCTTCTTAGAACGCGATATCGCATCTCATTTCTATGTTTCATGGTAAGATGTAAAATTATTTGCGAAGTGTTATGTATTCCTCGTCTACACTTCAAATGAATGTAAATGCGACACTTCCTTGCAAGGAAGTACCGATTGCAGATGTCTACGTATCGGAGCAATAGAGTTCTAATGCTTCTTAGAACGCCATATCGCATCTCATTTCTATGGTTCATGGTAAGATATAACATGATTTGCGAAGTGTTATGTATTCCTCGTCTACACTTCAAATGAATGTGAATGCGATACTTCCTCGCTAGGAAATAGCGTTTGCAGATGTCTACGTATCGTAGCAATAGCTTTCTAATGCTTCTTAAAACGCGATATCATATCTCATTTCTATGTTTCATGGTAAGGTATAATATGATTTGCGAAGGGTCATGTATTCCTCGTCTACACTTCAAATGAATGTAAGTGCGACACTTCCATGCAAGGAAATAGCGTCTGCAGATGTCTAGGTATCGTAGCAATAGAATTCTAATGCTTCTTAAAACGCGATATCGCATCTCATTTCTATGTTTCATGGTAAGATATAATATGGTTTGCGAAGTGTCATGTATTCCTCGTATACACTTCAAATGAATGTAAATGCGACACTTCCTTGTTAGGAAATAGCGTCTGCAGATGTCTACGTATCGTAACAATAGAGTTCTTATGATTCTCAAAACGCGATATCGCATCTCATTTCTATATTTCATGGTAAGATATAATATGATTTGCGAAGTGTCATGTATTCCTCGTCTACACTTCAAATGAATGTAAATGCGACACTTCCTTGCTAGGAAATAGCGTCTGCAGATGTGTAGGTATCGTAGCAATAGAGTTCTAATGCTTCTTAAAACGCGATATCGCATCTCATTTCTATGTTTCATAGTAGGATATTATATGATTTGCGAAGTGTTATGTATTCCTCGTCTACACTTCATATGAATGTTAATGCGACACTTCCTTGGTAGGAAATAGCGTCTGCAGATATCTAGGTATCGTAGCAATAGAGTTCTGATGCTTCTTAAAACGCGATATCGCATCTCAATTCTATGTTTCATGGTAAGATATAACACGATTTGCGATGTGTTATGTATTCCCCGTCTACACTTCAAATGAATGTAAATGCGACACTTCCTCGCTAGGAAATAGCGTTTGCAGATGTCTACGTATCGTAGCAATAGATTTCTAATGCTTCTAAAAACGCGATATCGCATCTCATTTCTATGTTTCATTGTAAGATATAATATGATTTGCGAAGTGTCATGTATTCCTCGTCTACACTTCAAATGAATGTAAATGCGACACTTCCTTGCAGGGAAATAGCGTTTGCAGATGTCTACCTATCGTAGCAATAGTGTTCTAATGCTTCTTAAAACGCAATATCGCATCTCATTTCTATGTTTCATGGTAAGATATAATATTATTTGCGAAGTGTTATGTACTCCTCGTCTACGCTTCACATGAATGTAAATGCGACACTTCCTTGCAAGGAAATAGCGTTTGCAGATGTCTACGTATCGTAGCAATAGAGTTCATATGATTCTTAAAACGCGATATCGCATCTCATTTCTATGTTTCATGGTAAGATATAACATGATTTGCGAAGTGTTATGTATTCCTCGTCCACACTTCAAATGAATGTGAATGCGATAATTCCTCGCTAGGAAATAGCGTTTGCAGATGTCTACGTATCGTAGCATTAGCCTCTAATGCTTCTTAAAACGCGATATCGCATCTCATTTCTATGTTTCATGGTAAGATACAATATGATTTGCGAAGTGTCATGTATTCCTCGTATACACTTCAAATGAATGTAAATGCGACACTTCCTTGTTAGGAAATAGCGTCTGCAGATGTCTACGTATCGTAACAATAGAGTTCTTATGATTCTTAAAACGCGATATCGCATCTCATTTCTATATTTCATGGTAAGGTATAATATGATTTGCGAAGTGTCATGTATTCCTCGTCTACACTTCAAATGAATGTAAATGCGACACTTCCTTGGTAGGAAATAGCGTCTGCAGATATCTAGGTATCGTAGCAATAGAGTTCTAATGCTTCTTAGAACGCGATATCGCATCTCATTTCTATGTTTCATGGTAAGACATAATATGATTTGCGAAGTGTTATGCATTCCTCGTCTACGATTCAAATGAATGTAAATGCGACACATCCTCGCAAGGAAATAGCGTTTGCAGATGTCTACGTATCGTAGCAATAGAGTTCTTACGATTCTTAAAACGCGATATCGCAACTCACTTCTATGTTTCATGGTAAGATATAATATGATTCGCGAAGTGTTATGTATTCCTCGTCTACACTTCAAATGAATGTAAATGCGACACTTCCTTGCAAGAAAATAAGGTTTGCAGATGGCTACGTATCGAAGCAATAGAGTTCAAATGCTTCTTAAAACGCGATATCGCATCTCATTTCTATGTTTCATGGTTAGATAAAATATGATTTGCGAAGTGTTATGTATTCCTCGTCTACACTCCAAATGAATGTAAATGCGACATTTCCTTGCTAGGAAATAGCGTCTGCATATGTCTAGGTATCGTAGCGATAGAGATCTAATGCTTCTTAAAACGCGATATCGCAACTCATTTCTGTGTTTCATGGTAAGATATAATATGATTTGCGAAGTGTTATGTATTCCTCGTCTACACTTCATATGAATGTAAATGCGACACTTCCTTGCAAGGAAATAGCGTTTGCAGATGTCTACCTATCGTAGCAATTGAGTTCTAGTGCTTCTTAAAAAGCGATATTGCATCTTATATCTATGTTTCATGATGAGATATAAAATTCATTGCGATGAGTTATGCATTCCTCGTATACGATACAAATGTATGTAAATGCGGCACCTCCTTGCAAGGAAATAGCGTTTGCAGATGTCTACGAATCGAAGCAATAGAGTTAAAATGCTTCTCAAAACGACATATTGCAACTCATATCTATGTTTCATGATAAGATATAATATTCATTGCGAAGTGTTATGCATTCCTCATCTACGATTCAAATGAACGTAAATGCGACACTTCCTTGCAAGGAAATAGCGTTTGCAGATGTCTACGTATCGAAGCAATAGAGTTCAAATGCTTCTTAAAACGAGATATTGCATCTCACATCTATGTTTCATGGTAAGATAGAATATTCATTGCGAAGTGTTATGCATTCCTCGTCTACGATTCAATTGAATGTAAATGCGACACTTCCTTGCAAGGAAATAGCGAATGCAGATGTCTACGTATCGTAGCAATAGAGTTCTTATGATTCTTAAAACGCGATATCGCATCTCATTTCTATATTTCATGGTAAGGTATAATATGATTCGCGAAGTGTTATGTATTCCTCGTCTACACTTCAAATGAATGTAAATGCGACACTTCCTTGCTAGGAAATAGCGTCTGCAGATATCTAGGTATCGTAGCAATAGAGTTCTAATGCTTCTTAAAACGCGATATCGCATCTCATTTCTATGTATCATGGTAAGATATAATGTGACTTGCGAAGTGTTATGTATTCCTCGTCTACACTTCAAATGAATGTAAATACGACACTTCCTCGCTAGGAAATAGCGTTTGCAGATGTCTACGTATCGTAGCAATAGAGTTCTTATGATTCTTAAAACGCGATAACGCATCTCATTTCTATGGTTCATGGTAAGATATAATCCGATTTGCGAAGTGTTATGTATTCCTCGTCTACACTTCAAATGAATGTAAATGCGACACTTCCTTGCTAGGAAATAGCGTCTGCAGATGTCTAGGTATCGTAGCGATAGTGTTCCAATGCTTCTTAAAACGCGATATCGCAACTCATTTCTGTGTTTCATGGTAAGATATAATATGATTTGCGAAGTGTCATGTATTCCTCGTCTACACTTCAAATGAATGTAAATGCGACACTTCCTTGATAGGAAATAGCGTCTGCAGATGTGTAGGTATCGTAGCAATAGAGTTCTAATGCTTCTTAAAACGCGATATCGCATCTCATTTCTATGTTTCATAGTAGGATATTATATGATTTGCGAAGTGTTATGTATTCCTCGTCTACACTTCAAGTGAATGTAAATGCGACACTTCTTTGCAAGGAAATAGCGTTTGCAGATGTCTACGTATCGTAGCAATAGAGTTCATATGATTCTTAAAACGCGATATCGCTTCTCATTTCTATGTTTCATGGTAAGATATAATATGATTTGCGAAGTGTCATGTATTCCTCGTCTACACTTCAAATGAATGTAAATGCGACACTTCCTTGTTAGGAAATAGCGTCTGCAGATGTCTACGTATCGTAACAATAGAGTTCTTATGATTCTCAAAACGCGATATCGCATCTCATTTCTATATTTCATGGTAAGATATAATATGATTTGCGAAGTGTCATGTATTCCTCGTCTACACTTCAAATGAATGTAAATGCGACACTTCCTTGCTAGGAAATAGCGTCTGCAGATGTGTAGGTATCGTAGCAATAGAGTTCTAATGCTTCTTAAAACGCGATATCGCATCTCATTTCTATGTTTCATAGTAGGATATTATATGATTTGCGAAGTGTTATGTATTCCTCGTCTACACTTCAAGTGAATGTAAATGCGACACTTCCTTGCAAGGAAATAGCGTTTGCAGATGTCTACCTATCGTAGCAATAGTGTTCTAGTGATTCTTAAAACGCGATATCGCATCTCATTTCTATGTTTCTTGGTAAGATATAATATGATTTGCGAAGTGTCATGTATTCCTCGTCTACACTTCAAATGAATGTAAATGCGACACTTCCTTGCAAGGAAATAGCGTTTGCAGGTGTCTACGTATCGAAGCAATAGAGTTCAAATGCTTCTTAAAACGAGATATTGCATCTCATATCTATGTTTCATGATAAGATATAATATTCATTGCGAAGTGTTATGCATTCCTCGTCTACGATTCAAATGAAAGTAAATGCGACACTTCCTTGTAAGGAAATAGCGTTTGAAGATGTCTACGTATCGTAGCAATAGAGTTCATATGATTCTTAAAACGCTATATCGCATCTCATTTCTATGGTTCATGGTAAGATATAATATGATTTGCGAAGTGTTATGTATTCCTCGTCTACACTTCATATGAATGTTAATGCGACACTTCCTTGGTAGGAAATAGCGTCTGCAGATATCTAGGTATCGTAGCAATAGAGTTCTGATGCTTCTTAAAACGCGATATCGCATCTCAATTCTATGTTTCATGGTAAGATATAACACGATTTGCGATGTGTTATGTATTCCCCGTCTACACTTCAAATGAATGTAAATGCGACACTTCCTCGCTAGGAAATAGCGTTTGCAGATGTCTACGTATCGTAGCAATAGATTTCTAATGCTTCTAAAAACGCGATATCGCATCTCATTTCTATGTTTCATTGTAAGATATAATATGATTTGCGAAGTGTCATGTATTCCTCGTCTACACTTCAAATGAATGTAAATGCGACACTTCCTTGCAGGGAAATAGCGTTTGCAGATGTCTACCTATCGTAGCAATAGTGTTCTAATGCTTCTTAAAACGCAATATCGCATCTCATTTCTATGTTTCATGGTAAGATATAATATTATTTGCGAAGTGTTATGTACTCCTCGTCTACGCTTCACATGAATGTAAATGCGACACTTCCTTGCAAGGAAATAGCGTTTGCAGATGTCTACGTATCGTAGCAATAGAGTTCATATGATTCTTAAAACGCGATATCGCATCTCATTTCTATGTTTCATGGTAAGATATAACATGATTTGCGAAGTGTTATGTATTCCTCGTCCACACTTCAAATGAATGTGAATGCGATAATTCCTCGCTAGGAAATAGCGTTTGCAGATGTCTACGTATCGTAGCATTAGCCTTCTAATGCTTCTTAAAACGCGATATCGCATCTCATTTCTATGTTTCATGGTAAGATACAATATGATTTGCGAAGTGTCATGTATTCCTCGTATACACTTCAAATGAATGTAAATGCGACACTTCCTTGTTAGGAAATAGCGTCTGCAGATGTCTACGTATCGTAACAATAGAGTTCTTATGATTCTTAAAACGCGATATCGCATCTCATTTCTATATTTCATGGTAAGGTATAATATGATTTGCGAAGTGTCATGTATTCCTCGTCTACACTTCAAATGAATGTAAATGCGACACTTCCTTGGTAGGAAATAGCGTCTGCAGATATCTAGGTATCGTAGCAATAGAGTTCTAATGCTTCTTAAAACGCGATATCGCATCTCATTTCTATGTTTCATGGTAAGACATAATATGATTTGCGAAGTGTTATGCATTCCTCGTCTACGATTCAAATGAATGTAAATGCGACACATCCTCGCAAGGAAATAGCGTTTGCAGATGTCTACGTATCGTAGCAATAGAGTTCTTACGATTCTTAAAACGCGATATCGCAACTCACTTCTATGTTTCATGGTAAGATATAATATGATTCGCGAAGTGTTATGTATTCCTCGTCTACACTTCAAATGAATGTAAATGCGACACTTCCTTGCAAGAAAATAAGGTTTGCAGATGGCTACGTATCGAAGCAATAGAGTTCAAATGCTTCTTAAAACGCGATATCGCATCTCATTTCTATGTTTCATGGTTAGATAAAATATGATTTGCGAAGTGTTATGTATTCCTCGTCTACACTCCAAATGAATGTAAATGCGACATTTCCTTGCTAGGAAATAGCGTCTGCATATGTCTAGGTATCGTAGCGATAGAGATCTAATGCTTCTTAAAACGCGATATCGCAACTCATTTCTGTGTTTCATGGTAAGATATAATATGATTTGCGAAGTGTTATGTATTCCTCGTCTACACTTCATATGAATGTAAATGCGACACTTCCTTGCAAGGAAATAGCGTTTGCAGATGTCTACCTATCGTAGCAATTGAGTTCTAGTGCTTCTTAAAAAGCGATATTGCATCTTATATCTATGTTTCATGATGAGATATAAAATTCATTGCGATGAGTTATGCATTCCTCGTATACGATACAAATGTATGTAAATGCGGCACCTCCTTGCAAGGAAATAGCGTTTGCAGATGTCTACGAATCGAAGCAATAGAGTTAAAATGCTTCTCAAAACGACATATTGCAACTCATATCTATGTTTCATGATAAGATATAATATTCATTGCGAAGTGTTATGCATTCCTCATCTACGATTCAAATGAACGTAAATGCGACACTTCCTTGCAAGGAAATAGCGTTTGCAGATGTCTACGTATCGAAGCAATAGAGTTCAAATGCTTCTTAAAACGAGATATTGCATCTCACATCTATGTTTCATGGTAAGATAGAATATTCATTGCGAAGTGTTATGCATTCCTCGTCTACGATTCAATTGAATGTAAATGCGACACTTCCTTGCAAGGAAATAGCGAATGCAGATGTCTACGTATCGTAGCAATAGAGTTCTTATGATTCTTAAAACGCGATATCGCATCTCATTTCTATATTTCATGGTAAGGTATAATATGATTCGCGAAGTGTTATGTATTCCTCGTCTACACTTCAAATGAATGTAAATGCGACACTTCCTTGCTAGGA
This sequence comes from Xylocopa sonorina, assembly GCF_050948175.1. NCBI lineage: Eukaryota > Metazoa > Arthropoda > Insecta > Hymenoptera > Apidae > Xylocopa > Xylocopa sonorina. Next base: position 723,572 of record NW_027490242.1, read on the forward strand.
AATAGCGTCTGCAGATATCTAGGTATCGTAGCAATAGAGTTCTAATGCTTCTTAAAACGCGATATCGCATCTCATTTCTATGTATCATGGTAAGATATAATGTGACTTGCGAAGTGTTATGTATTCCTCGTCTACACTTCAAATGAATGTAAATACGACACTTCCTCGCTAGGAAATAGCGTTTGCAGATGTCTACGTATCGTAGCAATAGAGTTCTTATGATTCTTAAAACGCGATAACGCATCTCATTTCTATGGTTCATGGTAAGATATAATCCGATTTGCGAAGTGTTATGTATTCCTCGTCTACACTTCAAATGAATGTAAATGCGACACTTCCTTGCTAGGAAATAGCGTCTGCAGATGTCTAGGTATCGTAGCGATAGTGTTCCAATGCTTCTTAAAACGCGATATCGCATCTCATTTCTATGTTTCATGGTGAGATATAATATGATTTGCGAAGTGTTATGTATTCCTCGTTTACACTTCAAATGAATGTGAATGCCACACTTCCTCGCTAGGAAATAGCGTTTGCAGATGTCTACGTATCGTAGCAATAGATTTCTAATGCTTCTTAAAACGCGATATCGCATCTCATTTCTATGTTTCATGGTAAGATATAATATGATTTGCGAAGTGTCATGTATTCCTCGTCTACACTTCAAATGAATGTTAATGCGACACTTCCTTGGTAGGAAATAGCGTCTGCAGATATCTAGGTATCGTAGCAATAGAGTTCTGATGCTTCTTAAAACGCGATATCGCATCTCAATTCTATGTTTCATGGTAAGATATAACACTATTTGCGAAGTGTTATGTATTCCCCGTCTACACTTCAAATGAATGTAAATGCGACACTTCCTCGCTAGGAAATAGCGTTTGCAGATGTCTACGTATCGTAGCAATAGATTTCTAATGCTTCTTAAAACGCGATATCGCATCTCATTTCTATATTTCATGGTAAGATATAATATGATTTGCGAAGTGTCATGTATTCCTCGTCTACACTTCAAATGAATGTAAATGCGACACTTCCTTGATAGGAAATAGCGTCTGCAGATGTGTAGGTATCGTAGCAATAGAGTTCTAATGCTTCTCAAAACGCGATATCGCATCTCATTTCTATGTTTCATAGTAGGATATTATATGATTTGCGATGTGTTATGTATTCCTCGTCTACACTTCAAGTGAATGTAAATGCGACACTTCTTTGCAAGGAAATAGCGTTTGCAGATGTCTACGTATCGTAGCAATAGAGTTCATATGATTCTTAAAACGCGATATCGCATCTCATTTCTATGTTTCATGGTAAGATATAATATGATTTGCGAAGTGTCATGTATTCCTCGTCTACACTTCAAATGAATGTAAATGCGACTCTTCCTTGCTAGGAAATAGCGTCTGCAGATGCCTAGGTATCGTAGCAATAGGGTTCTAATGCTTCTTAAAACGCGATATCGCATTTCATTTCTATGTTTCATGGTAAGATATAATATGATTTGCGAAGTGTCATGTATTCCTCGTCTACACTTCAAATGAATGTAAATGCGAGACTTCCTTGCTAGGAAATAGCGTCTGCAGATGTCTAGGTATCGTAGCAATAGAGTTCTAATGCTTCTTAGAACGCGATATCGCATCTCATTTCTATGTTTCATGGTAAGATGTAAAATTATTTGCGAAGTGTTATGTATTCCTCGTCTACACTTCAAATGAATGTAAATGCGATACTTCCTCGCTAGGAAATAGCGTCTGCAGATGTCTAGGTATCGTAGCAATGGAGTTCTAATGCTTCTTAGAACGCGATATCGCATCTCATTTCTATGTTTCATGGTAAGATGTAAAATTATTTGCGAAGTGTTATGTATTCCTCGTCTACACTTCAAATGAATGTAAATGCGACACTTCCTTGCAAGGAAGTACCGATTGCAGATGTCTACGTATCGAAGCAATAGAGTTCTAATGCTTCTTAGAACGCCATATCGCATCTCATTTCTATGGTTCATGGTAAGATATAACATGATTTGCGAAGTGTTATGTATTCCTCGTCTACACTTCAAATGAATGTGAATGCGATACTTCCTCGCTAGGAAATAGCGTTTGCAGATGTCTACGTAACGTAGCAATAGCTTTCTAATGCTTCTTAAAACGCGATATCATATCTCATTTCTATGTTTCATGGTAAGGTATAATATGATTTGCGAAGGGTCATGTATTCCTCGTCTACACTTCAAATGAATGTAAGTGCGACACTTCCATGCAAGGAAATAGCGTCTGCAGATGTCTAGGTATCGTAGCAATAGAATTCTAATGCTTCTTAAAACGCGATATCGCATCTCATTTCTATGTTTCATGGTAAGATATAATATGGTTTGCGAAGTGTCATGTATTCCTCGTATACACTTCAAATGAATGTAAATGCGACACTTCCTTGTTAGGAAATAGCGTCTGCAGATGTCTACGTATCGTAACAATAGAGTTCTTATGATTCTCAAAACGCGATATCGCATCTCATTTCTATATTTCATGGTAAGATATAATATGATTTGCGAAGTGTCATGTATTCCTCGTCTACACTTCAAATGAATGTAAATGCGACACTTCCTTGCTAGGAAATAGCGTCTGCAGATGTGTAGGTACCGTAGCAATAGAGTTCTAATGCTTCTTAAAACGCGATATCGCATCTCATTTCTATGTTTCATAGTAGGATATTATATGATTTGCGAAGTGTTATGTATTCCTCGTCTACACTTCAAGTGAATGTAAATGCGACACTTCCTTGCAAGGAAATAGCGTTTGCAGATGTCTACGTATCGTAGCAATAGAGTTCATATGATTCTTAAAACGCGATATCGCATCTCATTTCTATGTTTCATGGTAAGATATAACATGATTTGCGAAGTGTTATGTATTCCTCGTCCACACTTCAAATGAATGTGAATGCGATAATTCCTCGCTAGGAAATAGCGTTTGCAGATATCTACGTATCGTAGCATTAGCCTTCTAATGCTTCTTAAAACGCGATATCGCATCTCATTTCTATGTTTCATGGTAAGATACAATATGATTTGCGAAGTGTCATGTATTCCTCGTATACACTTCAAATGAATGTAAATGCGACACTTCCTTGTTAGGAAATAGCGTCTGCAGATGTCTACGTATCGTAACAATACAGTTCTTATGATTCTTAAAACGCGATATCGCATCTCATTTCTATATTTCATGGTAAGGTATAATATGATTTGCGAAGTGTCATGTATTCCTCGTCTACACTTCAAATGAATGTAAATGCGACACTTCCTTGGTAGGAAATAGCGTCTGCAGATATCTAGGTATCGTAGCAATAGAGTTCTAATGCTTCTTAGAACGCGATATCGCATCTCATTTCTATGTTTCATGGTAAGACATAATATGATTTGCGAAGTGTTATGCATTCCTCGTCTACGATTCAAATGAATGTAAATGCGACACATCCTCGCAAGGAAATAGCGTTTGCAGATGTCTACGTATCGTAGCAATAGAGTTCTTACGATTCTTAAAACGCGATATCGCAACTCACTTCTATGTTTCATGGTAAGATATAATATGATTCGCGAAGTGTTATGTATTCCTCGTCTACACTTCAAATGAATGTAAATGCGACACTTCCTTGCAAGAAAATAAGGTTTGCAGATGGCTACGTATCGAAGCAATAGAGTTCAAATGCTTCTTAAAACGCGATATCGCATCTCATTTCTATGTTTCATGGTTAGATAAAATATGATTTGCGAAGTGTTATGTATTCCTCGTCTACACTCCAAATGAATGTAAATGCGACATTTCCTTGCTAGGAAATAGCGTCTGCATATGTCTAGGTATCGTAGCGATAGAGATCTAATGCTTCTTAAAACGCGATATCGCAACTCATTTCTGTGTTTCATGGTAAGATATAATATGATTTGCGAAGTGTTATGTATTCCTCGTCTACACTTCATATGAATGTAAATGCGACACTTCCTTGCAAGGAAATAGCGTTTGCAGATGTCTACCTATCGTAGCAATTGAGTTCTAGTGCTTCTTAAAAAGCGATATTGCATCTTATATCTATGTTTCATGATGAGATATAAAATTCATTGCGATGAGTTATGCATTCCTCGTATACGATACAAATGTATGTAAATGCGGCACCTCCTTGCAAGGAAATAGCGTTTGCAGATGTCTACGAATCGAAGCAATAGAGTTAAAATGCTTCTCAAAACGACATATTGCAGCTCATATCTATGTTTCATGATAAGATATAATATTCATTGCGAAGTGTTATGCATTCCTCATCTACGATTCAAATGAACGTAAATGCGACACTTCCTTGCAAGGAAATAGCGTTTGCAGATGTCTACGTATCGAAGCAATAGAGTTCAAATGCTTCTTAAAACGAGATATTGCATCTCACATCTATGTTTCATGATAAGATATAATATTCATTGCGAAGTGTTATGCATTCCTCGTCTACGATTCAAATGAATGTAAATGCGACACTTCCTTGCAAGGAAATAGCGAATGCAGATGTCTACGTATCGTAGCAATAGAGTTCTTATGATTCTTAAAACGCGATATCGCAACTCACTCCTACGTTTCATGGTAAGATATAATATGATTCGCGAAGTGTTATGTATTCCTCGTCTACACTTCAAATGAATGTAAATGCGACACTTCCTTGCTAGGAAATAGCGTCTGCAGATATCTAGGTATCGTAGCAATAGAGTTCTAATGCTTCTTAAAACGCGATATCGCATCTCATTTCTATGTATCATGGTAAGATATAATGTGACTTGCGAAGTGTTATGTATTCCTCGTCTACACTTCAAATGAATGTAAATACGACACTTCCTGGCTAGGAAATAGCGTTTGCAGATGTCTACGTATCGTAGCAATAGAGTTCTTATGATTCTTAAAACGCGATATCGCATCTCATTTCTATGGTTCATGGTAAGATATAATCCGATTTGCGAAGTGTTATGTATTCCTCGTCTACACTTCAAATGAATGTAAATGCGACACTTCCTTGCTAGGAAATAGCGTCTGCAGATGTCTAGGTATCGTAGCGATAGTGTTCCAATGCTTCTTAAAACGCGATATCGCAACTCATTTCTGTGTTTCATGGTAAGATATAATATGATTTGCGAAGTGTTATGTGTTCCTCGTCTACACTTCAAATGAATGTAAATGCGACACTTCGTTGGTAGGAAATAGCGTCTGCAGATATCTAGGTATCGTAGCAATAGAGTTCTAATGCTTCTTAAAACGCGATATCGCATCTCAATTCTATGTTTCATGGTAAGATATAACACGATTTGCGAAGTGTCATGTATTCCTCGTCTACACTTCAAATGAATGTAAATGCGACACTTCCTTGCTAGGAAATAGCGTCTCCAGATATCTACGTATCGTAACAATAGAGTTCTAATGCTTCTTAAAACGCGATATCGCATCTCATTTCTATGTTTCATAGTAGGATATTATATGATTTGCGAAGTGTTATGTATTCCTCGTCTACACTTCAAGTGAATGTAAATGCGACACTTCCTTGCAAGGAAAAGGCGTTTGCAGATGTCTACCTATCGTAGCAATAGTGTTCTAGTGATTCTTAAAACGCGATATCGCATCTCATTTCTATGTTTCTTGGTAAGATATAATATGATTTGCGAAGTGTCATGTATTCCTCGTCTACACTTCAAATGAATGTAAATGCGACACTTCCTTGCAAGGAAATAGCGTTTGCAGGTGTCTACGTATCGAAGCAATAGAGTTCAAATGCTTCTTAAAACGAGATATTGCATCTCATATCTATGTTTCATGATAAGATATAATATTCATTGCGAAGTGTTATGCATTCCTCGTCTACGATTCAAATGAAAGTAAATGCGACACTTCCTTGCAAGGAAATAGCGTTTGAACATGTCTACGTATCGTAGGAATAGAGTTCATATGATTCTTAAAACGCGATATCGCATCTCATTTCTATGTTTCATGGTAAGATATAACATGATTTGCGAAGTGTTATGTATTCCTCGTCGACACTTCAAATGAATGTGAATGCGACACTTCCACGCTAGGAAATAGCGTTTGCAGATGTCTAGGAATCGTAGCAATAGATTTCTAATGCTTCTTAAAACGCGATATCGCACCTCATTTCTATGTTTCATGGTAAGATATAATATGATTTGCGAAGTGTCATGTATTCCTCGTCTACACTTCAAATGAATGTAAACGCGACACTTTCTTGCAAGGAAATAGCGTTTGCAGATGCCTACCTATCGTAGCAATAGACTTCTAATGCTTCTTAAAACGCTATATCGCATCTCATTTCTATGTTTCATGGTAAGATATAATATGATTTGCGAAGTGTTATGTATTCCTCGTCTACACTTCATATGAATGTTAATGCGACACTTCCTTGGTAGGAAATAGCGTCTGCAGATATCTAGGTATCGTAGCAATAGAGTTCTGATGCTTCTTAAAACGCGATATCGCATCTCAATTCTATGTTTCATGGTAAGATATAACACGATTTGCGAAGTGTTATGTATTCCCCGTCTACACTTCAAATGAATGTAAATGCGACACTTCCTCGCTAGGAAATAGCGTTTGCAGATGTCTACGTATCGTAGCAATAGATTTCTAATGCTTCTTAAAAAGGCGATATCGCATCTCATTTCTATGATTCATTGTAAGATATAATATGATTTGCGAAGTGTCATGTATTCCTCGTCTACACTTCAAGTGAATGTAAATGCGACACTTCCTTGCAAGGAAATAGCGTTTGCAGATGTCTGCCTATCGTAGCAATAGAGTTCTAATGCTTCTTAAAACGCGATATCGCATCTCATTTCTATGTTTCATGGTAAGATATAATATGATTTGCACAGTGTTATGTATTCCTCGTCTACACTTCAAATGAATGTAAATGCGACACTTCCTTGGTAGGAAATAGCGTCTGCAGATATCTAGGTATCGTAGCAATAGAGTTCTAATGCTTCTTAGAACGCGATATCGCATCTCATTTCTATGTTTCATGGTAAGACATAATATGATTTGCGAAGTGTTATGTATTCCTCGTCTACACTTCAAATGAATGTAAATGCGACACTTCCTTGCTAGGAAATAGCGTCTGCAGATGTCTAGGTATCGTAGCAATAGTGTTCAAATGCTTCTTAAAACGAGATATTGCATCTCATTTCTATGTTTCATGGTAAGATATAATATGATTTGCGAAGTGTTATGTATTCCTCGTCTACACTTCAAATGAATGTAAATGCGACACTTCGTTGGTAGGAAATAGCGTCTGCAGATATCTATGTATCGTAGCAATAGAGTTCTAATGCTTCTTAAAACGCGATATCGCATCTCAATTCTATGTTTCATGGTAAGATATAACACGATTTGCGAAGTGTTATGTATTCCCCGTCTAAACTTCAAATGAATGTAAATGCGACACTTCCTTGCAAGGAAATAGCGTTTGCAGATGTCTGCCTATCGTAGCAATAGAGTTCTGATGCTTCTTAAAACGCGATATCGCATCTCATTTCTATGTTTCATGGTAAGATATAATAGGATTTGCGAAGTGTTATGTATTCCTCGTCTACACTTCAAATGAATGTAAATGCGACACTTCCTTGGTAGGAAGTAGCGTCTGCAGATATCTAGCTATCGTAGCAATAGAGTTCTAATGCTTCTTAAAACGCGATATCGCATCACAATTCTATGTTTCATGGTAAGATATAACACGATTTGCGAAGTGTTATGTATTCCTCGTCTACACTTCAAATGAATGTAAATGCGACACTTCCTTGCCAGGAAATAGCGTTTGCAGATGTCTGCCTATCGTAGCAATAGAGTTCTTATGATTCTTAAAACGCGATATCGCATCTCATTTCTATGTTTCATGGTAAGATATAATATGATTTGCGAAGTGTTATGTATTCCACGTCTACACTTCAAATGAATGTAAATGCGACACTTCCTTGCAAAGAAATAGCGTTTGCAGATGTCTACGTATCGTAGGAATAGATTTCTAATGCTTCTTAAAACGCGATATCGCATCTCATTTCTATGTTTCATGGTAAGATATAATATGATTTGCGAAGTGTCATGTATTCCTCGTCTACACATCAAATGAATGTAAATGCGACACTTCCTTGCTAGGAGATAGCGTCTGCAGATGTCTAGGTATCGTAGCAATAGTGTTCTAATGCTTCTTAAAACGCGATATCGCATCTCATTTCTATGTTTCATGGTAAGATATAATATGATTTGCGAAGTGTCATGTATTCCTCGTATACACTTCAAATGAATGTAAATGCGACACTTCCTTGTTAGGAAATAGCGTCTGCAGATGTCTACCTATCGTAGCAATAGAGTTCTAATGCTTCTTAAAACGCAATATCGCATCTCATTTCTATGTTTCATGGTAAGATATAATATTATTTGCGAAGTGTTATGTATTCCTCGTCGACACTTCAAATGAATGTGAATGCGACACTTCCACGCTAGGAAATAGCGTTTGCAGATGTCTAGGAATCGTAGCAATAGATTTCTAATGCTTCTTAAAACGCGATATCGCATCTCATTTCTATGTTTCATGGTAAGATATAATATGATTTGCGAAGTGTCATGTATTCCTCGTCTACACTTCAAATGAATGTAAACGCGACACTTTCTTGCAAGGAAATAGCGTTTGCAGATGCCTACCTATCGTAGCAATAGACTTCTAATGCTTCTTAAAACGCTATATCGCATCTCATTTCTATGTTTCATGGTAAGATATAATATGATTTGCGAAGTGTTATGTATTCCTCGTCTACACTTCATATGAATGTTAATGCGACACTTCCTTGGTAGGAAATAGCGTCTGCAGATATCTAGGTATCGTAGCAATAGAGTTCTGATGCTTCTTAAAACGCGATATCGCATCTCAATTCTATGTTTCATGGTAAGATATAACACGATTTGCGAAGTGTTATGTATTCCCCGTCTACACTTCAAATGAATGTAAATGCGACACTTCCTCGCTAGGAAATAGCGTTTGCAGATGTCTACGTATCGTAGCAATAGATTTCTAATGCTTCTTAAAAAGGCGATATCGCATCTCATTTCTATGATTCATTGTAAGATATAATATGATTTGCGAAGTGTCATGTATTCCTCGTCTACACTTCAAGTGAATGTAAATGCGACACTTCCTTGCAAGGAAATAGCGTTTGCAGATGTCTGCCTATCGTAGCAATAGAGTTCTAATGCTTCTTAAAACGCGATATCGCATCTCATTTCTATGTTTCATGGTAAGATATAATATGATTTGCGAAGTGTTATGTATTCCTCGTCTACACTTCAAATGAATGTAAATGCGACACTTCCTTGGTAGGAAATAGCGTCTGCAGATATCTAGGTATCGTAGCAATAGAGTTCTAATGCTTCTTAGAACGCGATATCGCATCTCATTTCTATGTTTCATGGTAAGACATAATATGATTTGCGAAGTGTTATGTATTCCTCGTCTACACTTCAAATGAATGTAAATGCGACACTTCCTTGCTAGGAAATAGCGTCTGCAGATGTCTAGGTATCGTAGCAATAGTGTTCAAATGCTTCTTAAAACGAGATATTGCATCTCATTTCTATGTTTCATGGTAAGATATAATATGATTTGCGATGTGTTATGTATTCCTCGCCTACACTTCAAATGAATGTAAATGCGACACTTCGTTGGTAGGAAATAGCGTCTGCAGATATCTAGGTATCGTAGCAATAGAGTTCTAATGCTTCTTAAAACGCGATATCGCATCTCAATTCTATGTTTCATGGTAAGATATAACACGATTTGCGAAGTGTTATGTATTCCCCGTCTAAACTTCAAATGAATGTAAATGCGACACTTCCTTGCAAGGAAATAGCGTTTGCAGATGTCTGCCTATCGTAGCAATAGAGTTCTGATGCTTCTTAAAACGCGATATAGCATCTCATTTCTATGTTTCATGGTAAGATATAATAGGATTTGCGAAGTGTTATGTATTCCTCGTCTACACTTCAAATGAATGTAAATGCGACACTTCCTTGGTAGGAAGTAGCGTCTGCAGATATCTAGCTATCGTAGCAATAGAGTTCTAATGCTTCTTAAAACGCGATATCGCATCTCAATTCTATGTTTCATGGTAAGATATAACACGATTTGCGAAGTGTTATGTATTCCTCGTCTAAACTTCAAATGAATGTAAATGCGACACTTCCTTGCCAGGAAATAGCGTTTGCAGATGTCTGCCTATCGTAGCAATAGAGTTCTTATGATTCTTAAAACGCGATATCGCATCTCATTTCTATGTTTCATGGTAAGATATAATATGATTTGCGAAGTGTTATGTATTCCACGTCTACACTTCAAATGAATGTAAATGCGACACTTCCTTGCAAAGAAATAGCGTTTGCAGATGTCTACGTATCGTAGGAATAGATTTCTAATGCTTCTTAAAACGCGATATCGCATCTCATTTCTATGTTTCATGGTAAGATATAATATGATTTGCGAAGTGTCATGTATTCCTCGTCTACACATCAAATGAATGTAAATGCGACACTTCCTTGCTAGGAGATAGCGTCTGCAGATGTCTAGGTATCGTAGCAATAGTGTTCTAATGCTTCTTAAAACGCGATATCGCATCTCATTTCTATGTTTCATGGTAAGATATAATATGATTTGCGAAGTGTCATGTATTCCTCGTATACACTTCAAATGAATGTAAATGCGACACTTCCTTGTTAGGAAATAGCGTCTGCAGATGTCTACCTATCGTAGCAATAGAGTTCTAATGCTTCTTAAAACGCAATATCGCATCTCATTTCTATGTTTCATGGTAAGATATAATATTATTTGCGAAGTGTTATGTACTCCTCGTCTACGCTTCACATGAATGTAAATGCGACACTTCCTTGCAAGGAAATAGCGTTTGCAGATGTCTACGTATCGTAGCAATAGAGTTCATATGATTCTTAAAACGCGATATCGCATCTCATTTCTATGTTTCATGGTAAGATATAACATGATTTGCGAAGTGTTATGTATTCCTCGTCGACACTTCAAATGAATGTGAATGCGATACTTCCTCGCTAGGAAATAGCGTTTGCAGATGTCTACGTATCGTAGCAATAGCCTTCTAATGCTTCTTAAAACGCGATATCGCATCTCATTTCTATGTTTCATAGTAAGATATTATATGATTTGCGAAGTGTTATGTATTCCTCGTCTACACTTCAAATGAATGTAAATGCGACACTTCCTTGCAAGGAAATAGCGTTTGCAGATGTCTGCCTATCGTAGCAATAGAGTTCTAATGCTTATTAAAACGCGATATCGCATCTCATTTCTATGTTTCATGGTAAGATATAATAGGATTTGCGAAGTGTCATGTATTCCTCGTATACACCTCAAATGAATGTAAATGCGACACTTCCTTGCAAGGAAATAGCGTTTGCAGATGCCTACCTATCGTAGCAATAGAGTTCTAATGCTTCTTAAAACGCTATATCGCATCTCATTTCTATGTTTCATGGTAAGATATAATATGATTTGCGAAGTGTTATGTATTCCTCGTCTACACTTCATATGAATGTTAATGCGACACTTCCTTGGTAGGAAATAGCGTCTGCAGATATCTAGGTATCGTAGCAATAGAGTTCTGATGCTTCTTAAAACGCGATATCGCATCTCAATTCTATGTTTCATGGTAAGATATAACACGATTTGCGAAGTGTTATGTATTCCCCGTCTACACTTCAAATGAATGTAAATGCGACACTTCCTCGCTAGGAAATAGCGTTTGCAGATGTCTACGTATCGTAGCAATAGATTTCTAATGCTTCTTAAAACGCGATATCGCATCTCATTTCTATGTTTCATTGTAAGATATAACATGATTTGCGAAGTGTCATGTATTCCTCGTCTACACTTCAAATGAATGTAAATGCGACACTTCCTTGCAGGGAAATAGCGTTTGCAGATGTCTACCTATCGTAGCAATAGAGTTCTAATGCTTCTTAAAACGCGATATCGCATCTCATTTCTATCTTTCATAGTAAGATATTATATGATTTGCGAAGTGTTATGTATTCCTCGTCTACACTTCAAGTGAATGTAAATGCGACACTTCCTTGCAAGGAAATAGCGTTTGCAGATGTCTGCCTATCGTAGCAATAGAGTTCTAATGCTTCTTAAAACGCGATATCGCATCTCATTTCTATGTTTCATGGTAAGATATAATATGATTTGCGAAGTGTTATGTATTCCTCGTCTACACTTCAAATGAATGTAAATGCGACACTTCCTTGGTAGGAAATAGCGTCTGCAGATATCTAGGTATCGTAGCAATAGAGTTCTAATGCTTCTTAGAACGCGATATCGCATCTCATTTCTATGTTTCATGGTAAGACATAATATGATTTGCGAAGTGTTATGTATTCCTCGTCTACACTTCAAATGAATGTTAATGCGACACTTCCTTGCTAGGAAATAGCGTCTGCAGATGTCTAGGTATCGTAGCAATAGTGTTCAAATGCTTCTTAAAACGAGATATTGCATCTCATTTCTATGTTTCATGGTAAGATATAATATGATTTGCGAAGTGCTATGTATTCCTCGTCTACACTTCAAATGAATGTAAATGCGACACTTCGTTGGTAGGAAATAGCGTCTGCAGATATCTAGGTATCGTAGCAATAGAGTTCTAATGCTTCTTAAAACGCGATATCGCATCTCAATTCTATGTTTCATGGTAAGATATAACACGATTTGCGAAGTGGCATGTATTCCTCGTCTACACTTCAAATGAATGTAAGTGCGACACTTCCTTGTTAGGAAATAGCGTCTGCAGATGTCTACGTATCGTAACAATAGAGTTCTTATGATTCTTAAAACGCGATATAGCATCTCATTTCTATATTTCATGGTAAGATATAATATGATTTGCGAAGTGTTATGTATTCCTCGTCTACACTTCAAATGAATGTAAATGCGACACTTCCTTGCTAGGAAATAGCGTCTGCAGATGTGTAGGTATCGTAGCAATAGAGTTCTAATGCTTCTTAAAACGCGATATCGCATCTCATTTCTATGTTTCATAGTAGGATATTATATGATTTGCGAAGTGTTATGTATTCCTCGTCTACACTTCAAGTGAATGTAAATGCGACACTTCCTTTCAAGGAAAAGGCGTTTGCAGATGTCTACCTATCGTAGCAATAGTGTTCTAGTGATTCTTAAAACGCGATATCGCATCTCATTTCTATGTTTCTTGGTAAGATATAATATGATTTGCGAAGTGTCATGTATTCCTCGTCTACACTTCAAATGAATGTAAATGCGACACTTCCTTGCAAGGAAATAGCGTTTGCAGGTGTCTACGTATCGAAGCAATAGAGTTCAAATGCTTCTTAAAACGAGATATTGCATCTCATATCTATGTTTCATGATAAGATATAATATTCATTGCGAAGTGTTATGCATTCCTCGTCTACGATTCAAATGAAAGTAAATGCGACACTTCCTTGCAAGGAAATAGCGTTTGAAGATGTCTACGTATCGTAGCAATAGAGTTCATATGATTCTTAAAACGCGATATCGCATCTCATTTCTATGTTTCATGGTAAGATATAACATGATTTGCGAAGTGTTATGTATTCCTAGTCGACACTTCAAATGAATGTGAATGCGACACTTCCACGCTAGGAAATAGCGTTTGCAGATGTCTAGGAATCGTAGCAATAGATTTCTAATGCTTCTTAAAACGCGATATCGCATCTCATTTCTATGTTTCATGGTAAGATATAATATGATTTGCGAAGTGTCATGTATTCCTCGTCTACACTTCAAATGAATGTAAACGCGACACTTCCTTGCAAGGAAATGGCGTTTGCAGATGCCTACCTATCGTAGCAATAGACTTCTAATGCTTCTTAAAACGCTATATCGCATCTCATTTCTATGTTTCATGGTAAGATATAATATGATTTGCGAAGTGTTATGTATTCCTCGTCTACACTTCATATGAATGTTAATGCGACACTTCCTTGGTAGGAAATAGCGTCTGCAGATGTCTAGGTATCGTAGCAATAGAGTTCTGATGCTTCTTAAAACGCGATATCGCATCTCAATTCTATGTTTCATGGTAAGATATAACGCGATTTGCGAAGTGTTATGTATTCCCCGTCTACACTTCAAATGAATGTAAATGCGACACTTCCTCGCTAGGAAATAGCGTTTGCAGATGTCTACGTATCGTAGCAATAGATTTCTAATGCTTCTTAAAACGCGATATCGCATCTCATTTCTATGATTCATTGTAAGATATAATATGATTTGCGAAGTGTCATGTATTCCTCGTCTACACTTCAAATGAATGTAAATGCTACACTTCCTTGCAGGGAAATAGCGTTTGCAGATGTCTACCTATCGTAGCAATAGAGTTCTAATGCTTCTTAAAACGCAATATCGCATCTCATTTCTATGTTTCATGGTAAGATATAATATTATTTGCGAAGTGTTATGTACTCCTCGTCTACGCTTCACATGAATGTAAATGCGACACTTCCTTGCAAGGAAATAGCGTTTGCAGATGTGTAGGTATCGTAGCAATAGAGTTCTAATGCTTCTTAAAACGCGATATCGCATCTCATTTCTATCTTTCATAGTAAGATATTATATGATTTGCGAAGTGTTATGTATTCCTCGTCTACACTTCAAGTGAATGTAAATGCGACACTTCCTTGCAAGGAAATAGCGTTTGCAGGTGTCTACGTATCGAAGCAATAGAGTTCAAATGCTTCTTAAAACGAGATATTGCATCTCATATCTATGTTTCATGATAAGATATAATATTCATTGCGAAGTGTTATGCATTCCTCGTCTACGATTCAAATGAAAGTAAATGCGACACTTCCTTGCAAGGAAATAGCGTTTGAAGATGTCTACGTATCGTAGCAATAGAGTTCATATGATTCTTAAAACGCGATATCGCATCTCATTTCTATGTTTCATGGTAAGATATAACATGATTTGCGAAGTGTTATGTATTCCTCGTCGACACTTCAAATGAATGTGAATGCGACACTTCCACGCTAGGAAATAGCGTTTGCAGATGTCTAGGAATCGTAGCAATAGATTTCTAATGCTTCTTAAAACGCGATATCGCATCTCATTTCTATGTTTCATGGTAAGATATAATATGATTTGCGAAGTGTCATGTATTCCTCGTCTACACTTCAAATGAATGTAAACGCGACACTTCCTTGCAAGGAAATAGCGTTTGCAGATGCCTACCTATCGTAGCAATAGACTTCTAATGCTTCTTAACACGCTATATCGCATCTCATTTCTATGTTTCATGATAAGATATAATATGATTTGCGAAGTGTTATGTATTCCTCGTCTACACTTCATATGAATGTTAATGCGACACTTCCTTGGTAGGAAATAGCGTCTGCAGATATCTAGGTATCGTAGCAATAGAGTTCTGATGCTTCTTAAAACGCGATATCGCATCTCAATTCTATGTTTCATGGTAAGATATAACGCGATTTGCGAAGTGTTATGTATTCCTCGTCTACACTTCAAATGAATGTAAATGCGACACTTCCTTGTAGGAAATAGCGTCTGCAGATATCTAGGTATCGTAGCAATAGATTTCTAATGCTTCTTAAAACGCGATATCGCATCTCATTTCTATGTTTCATTGTAAGATATAATATGATTTGCGAAGTGTCATGTATTCCTCGTCTACACATCAAATGAATGTAAATGCGACACTTCCTTGCTAGGAGATAGCGTCTGCAGATGTCTAGGTATCGTAGCAATAGTGTTCTAATGCTTCTTAAAACGCGATATCGCATCTCATTTCTATGTTTCATGGTAAGATACAATATGATTTGCGAAGTGTCATGTATTCCTCGTATACACTTCAAATGAATGTAAATGCGACACTTCCTTGTTAGGAAATAGCGTCTGCAGATGTCTACCTATCGTAGCAATAGAGTTCTAATGCTTCTTAAAACGCAATATCGCATCTCATTTCTATGTTTCATGGTAAGATATAATATTATTTGCGAGCTTCACTGAATGTAAATGCGACACTTCCTTGCAAGGAAATAGCGTTTGCAGATGTCTACGTATCGTAGCAATAGAGTTCATATGATTCTTAAAACGCGATATCGCATCTCATTTCTATGGTTTCATGGTAAGATATAACATGATTTGCGAAGTGTTACGTATTCCTCGTCGACACTTCAAATGAATGTGAATGCGATACTTCCTCGCTAGGAAATAGCGTTTGCAGATGTCTACGTATCGTAGCAATAGCCTTCTAATGCTTCTTAAAACGCGATATCGCATCTCATTTCTATGTTTCATAGTAAGATATTATATGATTTGCGAAGTGTTATGTATTCCTCGTCTACACTTCAAATGAATGTAAATGCGACACTTCCTTGCAAGGAAATAGCGTTTGCAGATGTCTGCCTATCGTAGCAATAGAGTTCTAATGCTTATTAAAACGCGATATCGCATCTCATTTCTATGTTTCATGGTAAGATATAATAGGATTTGCGAAGTGTCATGTATTCCTCGTATACACCTCAAATGAATGTAAATGCGACACTTCCTTGCAAGGAAATAGCGTTTGCAGATGCCTACCTATCGTAGCAATAGAGTTCTAATGCTTCTTAAAACGCTATATCGCATCTCATTTCTATGTTTCATGGTAAGATATAATATGATTTGCGAAGTGTTATGTATTCCTCGTCTACACCTTCATATGAATGTTAATGCGACACTTCCTTGGTAGGAAATAGCGTCTGCAGATATCTAGGTATCGTAGCAATAGAGTTCTGATGCTTCTTAAAACGCGATATCGCATCTCAATTCTATGTTTCATGGTAAGATATAACACGATTTGCGAAGTGTTATGTATTCCCCCGTCTACACTTCAAATGAATGTAAATGCGACACTTCCTCGCTAGGGGAAATAGCGTTTGCAGATGTCTACGTATCGTAGCAATAGATTTCTAATGCTTCTTAAAAACGCGATATCGCATCTCATTTCTATGTTCTCATTGTAAGATATAACATGATTTGCGAAGTGTCATGTATTCCTCGTCTACACTTCAAATGAATGTAAATGCGACACTTCCTTGCAAGGAAATAGCGTTTGCAGATGTCTGCCTATCGTAGCAATAGAGTTCTAATGCTTAATAAAACGCGATAATCGCATCTCATTTCTATGTTTCATGGTAAGATATAATAGGATTTGCGAAGTGTCATGTATTCCTCGTATACACCTCAAATGAATGTAAATGCGACACTTCCTTGCAAGGAAATAGCGTTTGCAGATGCCTACCTATCGTAGCAATAGAGTTCTAATGCTTCTTAAAACGCTATATCGCATCTCATTTCTATGTTTCATGGTAAGATATATATGATTTGCGAAGTGTCATGTATTCCTCGTATACACTTCAAATGAATGTAAATGCGACACTTCCTTGCAAGGAAATAGCGTTTGCAGTGTCTACGTATCGAAGCTAATAGTGTTCAAATGCTTCTTAAAAACGAGATTTTGCATCTCATATCTATGTTTCATGATAAGATATAATATTCATTGCGAAGTGATATGCA
Organism: Xylocopa sonorina; assembly: GCF_050948175.1. Taxonomy (NCBI): domain Eukaryota; kingdom Metazoa; phylum Arthropoda; class Insecta; order Hymenoptera; family Apidae; genus Xylocopa; species Xylocopa sonorina. Next base: position 741,254 of record NW_027490242.1, read on the forward strand.
TTCCTCGTCTACGATTCAAATGAAAGTAAATGCGACACTTCCTTGCAAGGAAATAGCGTTTGAAGATGTCTACGTATCGTAGCAATAGAGTTCATATGATTCTTAAACGCGATATCGCATCTCATTTCTATGTTTCATGGTAAGATATAAACATGATTTGCGAAGTGTTATGTATTCCTCGTCCGACACTTCAAATGAATGTGAATGCGACACGTTCCACGCTAGGAAATAGCGTTTGCAGATGTCTACGAATCGTAGCAATAGATTTCTAATGCTTCTTAAAACGCGATATCGCATCTCATTTCTATGTTTCATGGTAAGATATAATATGATTTGCGAAGTGTCATGTATTCCTCGTCTACACTTCAAATGAATGTAAACGCGACACTTCCTTGCAAGGAAATAGCGTTTGCAGATGCCTACCTATCGTAGCAATAGAGTTCTAATGCTTCTTAAAACGCTATATCGCATCTCATTTCTATGTTTCATGGTAAGATATAATATGATTTGCGAAGTGTTATGTATTCCTCGTCTACACTTCATATGAATGTTAATGCGACACTTCCTTGGTAGGAAAATAGCGTCTGCAGATATCTAGGTATCGTAGCAATAGAGTTCTGATGCTTCTTAAAACGCGATATCGCATCTCTGAATTCTATGTTTCATGGTAAGATATAACACGATTTGCGAAGTGTTATGTATTCCCCGTCTACACTTCAAATGAATGTAAATGCGACACTTCCTCGCTAGGAAATAGCGTTTGCAGATGTCTACGTATCGTAGCAATAGATTTCTAATGCTTTCTAAAACGCGATATCGCATCTCATTTCTATGTTTCATTGAAGATATAACATGATTTGCGAAGTGTCATGTATTCCTCGTCTACACTTCAAATGAATGTAAATGCGACACTTCCTTGCAGGGAAATAGCGTTTGCAGATGTCTACCCTATCGTAGCAATAGAGTTCTAATGCTTCTTAAAACGCGATATCGCATCTCATTTCTATCTTTCATAGTAAGATATTATATGATTTGCGAAGTGTTATGTATTCCTCGTCTACACTTCAAGTGAATGTAAATGCGACACTTCCTTGCAAGGAAATAGCGTTTGCAGATGTCTGCCTATCGTAGCAATAGAGTTCTAATGCTTCTTAAAACGCGATATCGCATCTCATTTCTATGTTTCATGGTAAGATATAATATGATTTGCGAAGTGTTATGTATTCCTCGTCTACACTTCAAATGAATGTAAATGCGACACTTCCTTGGTAGGAAATAGCGTCTGCAGATATCTAGGTATCGTAGCAATAGAGTTCTAATGCTTCTTAGAAACGCGATATCGCATCTCATTTCTATGTTTCATGGTAAGACATAATATGATTTGCGAAGTGTTATGTATTCCTCGTCTACACTTCAAATGAATGTTAATGCGACACTTCCTTGCTAGGAAATAGCGTCTGCAGATGTCTAGGTATCGTAGCAATAGAGTTCAAATGCTTCTTAAAACGAGATATTGCATCTCATTTCTATGTTTCATGGTAAGATATATATGATTTGCGAAGTGCTATGTATTCCTCGTCTACCACTTCAATGAATGTAAATGCGACACTTCGTTGGTAGGAAATAGCGTCTGCAGATATCTAGGTATCGTAGCAATAGAGTTCTAATGCTTCTTAAAACGCGATATCGCATCTCAATTCTATGTTTCATGGTAAGATATAACACGATTTGCGAAGTGGCATGTATTCCTCGTCTACACTTCAAATGAATGTAAGTGCGACACTTCCTTGTTAGGAAATAGCGTCTGCAGATGTCTACGTATCGTAACAATAGAGTTCTTATGATTCTTAAAACGCGATATCGCATCTCATTTCTATATTTCATGGTAAGATATAATATGATTTGCGAAGTGTTATGTATTCCTCGTCTACACTTCAAATGAATGTAAATGCGACACTTCCTTGCTAGGAAATAGCGTCTGCAGATGTGTAGGTATCGTAGCAATAGAGTTCTAATGCTTCTTAAAACGCGATATCGCATCTCATTTCTATGTTTCATAGTAGGATAATATATGATTTGCGAAGTGTTATGTATTCCCTCGTCTACACTTCAAGTCGAATGTAAATGCGACACTTCCTTGCAAGGAAAAGGCGTTTGCAGATGTCTACCTATCGTAGCAATAGTGTTCTAGTGATTCTTAAAACGCGATATCGCATCTCATTTCTATGTTTCTTGGTAAGATATAATATGATTTGCGAAGTGTCATGTATTCCTCGTCTACACTTCAAATGAATGTAAATGCGACACTTCCTTTGCAAGGAAATAGCGTTTGCAGGTGTCTACGTATCGAAGCAATAGAGTTCAAATGCTTCTTAAAACGAGATATTGCATCTCATATCTATGTTTCATGATAAGATATAATATTCATTGCGAGTGTTATGCATTCCTCGTCTACGATTCAAATGAAAGTAAATGCGACACTTCCTTGCAAGGAAATAGCGTTTGAAGATGTCTACGTATCGTAGCAATAGAGTTCATATGATTCTTAAAACGCGATATCGCATCTCATTTCTATGTTTCATGGTAAGATATAACATGATTTGCGAAGTGTTATGTATTCCTAGTCGACACTGTCAACATGAATGTGAATGCGACACTTCCACGCTAGGAAATAGCGTTTGCAGATGTCTAGGAATCGTAGCAATAGATTTCTAATGCTTCTTAAACGCGATATCGCATCTCATTTCTATGTTTCATGGTAAGATATAATATGATTTGCGAAGTGTCATGTATTCCTCGTCTACACTTCAAATGAATGTAAACGCGACACTTTCCTTGCAAGGAAATGGCGTTTGCAGATGCCTACCTATCGTAGCAATAGACTTCTAATGCTTCTTAAAAACGCTATATCGCATCTCATTTCTATGTTTCATGGTAAGATATAATATGATTTGCGAAGTGTTATGTATTCCTCGTCTACACTTCATATGAATGTTAATGCGACACTTCCTTGGTAGCGAAATAGCGTCTGCAGAGTCTAGGTATCGTAGCAATAGAGTTCTGATGCTTCTTAAAACGCGATATCGCACCTCAATTCTATGTTTCATGGTAAGATATAACGCGATTTGCGAAGTGTTATGTATTCCCCGTCTACACTTCAAATGAATGTAAATGCGACACTTCCTCGCTAGGAAATAGCGTTTGCAGATGTCTACGTATCGTAGCAATAGATTTCTAATGCTTCTTAAAACGCGATATCGCATCTCATTTCTATGATTCATTGTAAGATATAATATGATTTTGCGAAGTGTCATGTATTCCTCGTCTACACTTCAAATGAATGTAAATGCGACACTTCCTTGCAGGGAAATAGCGTTTGCAGATGTCTACCTATCGTAGCAATAGAGTTCTAATGCTTCTTAAAACGCAATATCGCATCTCATTTCTATGTTTCATGGTAAGATATAATATTATTTGCGAAGTGTTATGTACTCCTCGTCCTACGCTTCACATGAATGTAAATGCGACACTTCCTTGCAAGGAAATAGCGTTTGCAGATGTGTAGGTATCGTAGCAATAGAGTTCTAGATGCTTCTTAAAACGCGATATCGCATCTCATTTCTATCTTTCATAGTAAGATATTATATGATTTGCGAAGTGTTATGTATTCCTCGTCTACACACTTCAAGTGAATGTAAATGCGACACTTCCTTGCAAGGAAATAGCGTTTGCAGGTGTCTACGTATCGAAGCAATAGAGTTCAAATGCTTCTTAAAACGAGATATTGCATCTCATATCTATGTTTCATGATAAGATATAATATTCATTGCGAAGTGTTACGCATTCCTCGTCTACGATTCAAATGAAAGTAAATGCGACACTTCCTTGCAAGGAAATAGCGTTTGAAGATGTCTACGTATCGTAGCAATAGAGTTCATATGATTCTTAAAACGCGATATCGCATCTCATTTCTATGTTTCATGGTAAGATATAACATGATTTGCGAAGTGTTATGTATTCCCTCGTCGACACCTTCAAATGAATGTGAATGCGACACTTCCACGCTAGGAAATAGCGTTTGCAGATGTCTAGGAATCGTAGCAATAGATTTCTAATGCTTCTTAAAACGCGATATCGCATCTCATTTCTATGTTTCATGGTAAGATATAATATGATTTGCGAAGTGTCATGTATTCCTCGTCTACACTTCAAATGAATGTAAACGCGACACTTCCTTGCAAGGAAATAGCGTTTGCAGATGCCTACCTATCGTAGCAATAGACTTCTAATGCTTCTTAAAACGCTATATCGCATCTCATTTCTATGTTTCATGGTAAGATACAATATGATTTGCGAAGTGTTATGTATTCCTCGTCTACACTTCATATGAATGTTAATGCGACACTTCCTTGGTAGGAAATAGCGTCTGCAGATATCTAGGTATCGTAGCAATAGAGTTCTGATGCTTCTTAAAACGCGATATCGCATCTCAATTCTATGTTTCATGGTAAGATATAACGCGATTTGCGAAGTGTTATGTATTCCTCGTCTACACTTCAAATGAATGTAAATGCGACACTTCCTTGGTAGGAAATAGCGTCTGCAGATATCTAGGTATCGTAGCAATAGATTTCTAATGCTTCTTAAAACGCGATATCGCATCTCATTTCTATGTTTCATTGTAAGATATAATATGATTTGCGAAGTGTCATGTATTCCTCGTCTACACATCAAATGAATGTAAATGCGACACTTCCTTGCTAGGAGATAGCGTCTGCAGATGTCTAGGTATCGTAGCAATAGTGTTCTAATGCTTCTTAAAACGCGATATCGCATCTCATTTCTATGTTTCATGGTAAGATATAATATGATTTGCGAAGTGTCATGTATTCCTCGTATACACTTCAAATGAATGTAAATGCGACCCTTCCTTGTTAGGAAATAGCGTCTGCAGATGTCTACCTATCGTAGCAATAGAGTTCTAATGCTTCTTAAAACGCAATATCGCATCTCATTTCTATGTTTCATGGTAAGATATAATATTATTTGCGAAGTGTTATGTACTCCTCGTCTACGCTTCACATGAATGTAAATGCGACACTTCCTTGCAAGGAAATAGCGTTTGCAGATGTCTACGTATCGTAGCAATAGAGTTCATTTGATTCTTAAAACGCGATATCGCATTTCATTTCTATGTTTCATGGTAAGATATAACATGATTTGCGAAGTGTTATGTATTCCTCGTCGACACTTCAAATGAATGTGAATGCGATACTTCCTCGCTAGGAAATAGCGTTTGCAGATGTCTACGTATCGTAGCAATAGCCTTCTAATGCTTCTTAAAACGCGATATCGCATCTCATTTCTATGTTTCATAGTAAGATATTATATGATTTGCGAAGTGTTATGTATTCCTCGTCTACACTTCAAATGAATGTAAATGCGACACTTCCTTGCAAGGAAATAGCGTTTGCAGATGTCTGCCTATCGTAGCAATAGAGTTCTAATGCTTATTAAAACGCGATATCGCATCTCATTTCTATGTTTCATGGTAAGATATAATTGGATTTGCGAAGTGTCATGTATTCCTCGTATACACCTCAAATGAATGTAAATGCGACACTTCCTTGCAAGGAAATAGCGTTTGCAGATGCCTACCTATCGTAGCAATAGAGTTCTAATGCTTCTTAAAACGCTATATCGCATCTCATTTCTATGATTCATTGTAAGATATAATATGATTTGCGAAGTGTCATGTATTCCTCGTCTACACTTCAAATGAATGTAAATGCGACACTTCCTTGCAGGGAAATAGCGTTTGCAGATGTCTACCTATCGTAGCAATAGAGTTCTAATGCTTCTTAAAACGCAATATCGCATCTCATTTCTATGTTTCATGGTAAGATATAATATTATTTGCGAAGTGTTATGTACTCCTCGTCTACGCTTCACATGAATGTAAATGCGACACTTCCTTGCAAGGAAATAGCGTTTGCAGATGTGTAGGTATCGTAGCAATAGAGTTCTAATGCTTCTTAAAACGCGATATCGCATCTCATTTCTATCTTTCATAGTAAGATATTATATGATTTGCGAAGTGTTATGTATTCCTCGTCTACACTTCAAGTGAATGTAAATGCGACACTTCCTTGCAAGGAAATAGCGTTTGCAGGTGTCTACGTATCGAAGCAATAGAGTTCAAATGCTTCTTAAAACGAGATATTGCATCTCATATCTATGTTTCATGATAAGATATAATATTCATTGCGAAGTGTTATGCATTCCTCGTCTACGATTCAAATGAAAGTAAATGCGACACTTCCTTGCAAGGAAATAGCGTTTGAAGATGTCTACGTATCGTAGCAATAGAGTTCATATGATTCTTAAAACGCGATATCGCATCTCATTTCTATGTTTCATGGTAAGATATAACATGATTTGCGAAGTGTTATGTATTCCTCGTCGACACTTCAAATGAATGTGAATGCGACACTTCCACGCTAGGAAATAGCGTTTGCAGATGTCTAGGAATCGTAGCAATAGATTTCTAATGCTTCTTAAAACGCGATATCGCATCTCATTTCTATGTTTCATGGTAAGATATAATATGATTTGCGAAGTGTCATGTATTCCTCGTCTACACTTCAAATGAATGTAAACGCGACACTTCCTTGCAAGGAAATAGCGTTTGCAGATGCCTACCTATCGTAGCAATAGACTTCTAATGCTTCTTAAAACGCTATATCGCATCTCATTTCTATGTTTCATGGTAAGATATAATATGATTTGCGAAGTGTTATGTATTCCTCGTCTACACTTCATATGAATGTTAATGCGACACTTCCTTGGTAGGAAATAGCGTCTGCAGATATCTAGGTATCGTAGCAATAGAGTTCTGATGCTTCTTAAAACGCGATATCGCATCTCAATTCTATGTTTCATGGTAAGATATAACGCGATTTGCGAAGTGTTATGTATTCCTCGTCTACACTTCAAATGAATGTAAATGCGACACTTCCTTGGTAGGAAATAGCGTCTGCAGATATCTAGGTATCGTAGCAATAGATTTCTAATGCTTCTTAAAACGCGATATCGCATCTCATTTCTATGTTTCATTGTAAGATATAATATGATTTGCGAAGTGTCATGTATTCCTCGTCTACACATCAAATGAATGTAAATGCGACACTTCCTTGCTAGGAGATAGCGTCTGCAGATGTCTAGGTATCGTAGCAATAGTGTTCTAATGCTTCTTAAAACGCGATATCGCATCTCATTTCTATGTTTCATGGTAAGATATAATATGATTTGCGAAGTGTCATGTATTCCTCGTATACACTTCAAATGAATGTAAATGCGACACTTCCTTGTTAGGAAATAGCGTCTGCAGATGTCTACCTATCGTAGCAATAGAGTTCTAATGCTTCTTAAAACGCAATATCGCATCTCATTTCTATGTTTCATGGTAAGATATAATATTATTTGCGAAGTGTTATGTACTCCTCGTCTACGCTTCACATGAATGTAAATGCGACACTTCCTTGCAAGGAAATAGCGTTTGCAGATGTCTACGTATCGTAGCAATAGAGTTCATTTGATTCTTAAAACGCGATATCGCATCTCATTTCTATGTTTCATGGTAAGATATAACATGATTTGCGAAGTGTTATGTATTCCTCGTCGACACTTCAAATGAATGTGAATGCGATAATTCCTCGCTAGGAAATAGCGTTTGCAGATGTCTACGTATCGTAGCATAAGCCTTCTAATGCTTCTTAAAACGCGATATCGCATCTCATTTCTATGTTTCATGGTAAGATATAATATGATTTGCGAAGTGTCATGTATTCCTCGTATACACTTCAAATGAATGTAAATGCGACACTTCCTTGCAAGGAAATAGCGTTTGCAGGTGTCTACGTATCGAAGCAATAGAGTTCAAATGCTTCTTAAAACGAGATTTTGCATCTCATATCTATGTTTCATGATAAGATATAATATTCATTGCGAAGTGATATGCATTCCTCGTCTACGATTCAAATGAAAGTAAATGCGACACTTCCTTGCAAGGAAATAGCGTTTGAAGATGTCTACGTATCGTAGCAATAGAGTTCATATGATTCTTAAAACGCGATATCGCATCTCATTTCTATGTTTCATGGTAAGATATAACATGATTTGCGAAGTGTTATGTATTCCTCGTCGACACTTCAAATGAATGTGAATGCGACACTTCCACGCTAGGAAATAGCGTTTGCAGATGTCTACGAATCGTAGCAATAGATTTCTAATGCTTCTTAAAACGCGATATCGCATCTCATTTCTATGTTTCATGGTAAGATATAATATGATTTGCGAAGTGTCATGTATTCCTCGTCTACACTTCAAATGAATGTAAACGCGACACTTCCTTGCAAGGAAATAGCGTTTGCAGATGCCTACCTATCGTAGCAATAGAGTTCTAATGCTTCTTAAAACGCTATATCGCATCTCATTTCTATGTTTCATGGTAAGATATAATATGATTTGCGAAGTGTTATGTATTCCTCGTCTACACTTCATATGAATGTTAATGCGACACTTCCTTGGTAGGAAATAGCGTCTGCAGATATCTAGGTATCGTAGCAATAGAGATCTGATGCTTCTTAAAACGCGATATCGCATCTCAATTCTATGTTTCATGGTAAGATATAACACAATTTGCGAAGTGTTATGTATTCCCCGTCTACACTTCAAATGAATGTAAATGCGACACTTCCTCGCTAGGAAATAGCGTTTGCAGATGTCTACGTATCGTAGCAATAGATTTCTAATGCTCCTTAAAACGCGATATCGCATCTCATTTCTATGTTTCATTGTAAGATATAACATGATTTGCGAAGTGTCATGTATTCCTCGTCTACACTTCAAATGAATGTAAATGCGACACTTCCTTGCAGGGAAATAGCGTTTGCAGATGTCTACCTATCGTAGCAATAGAGTTCTAATGCTTCTTAAAACGCGATATCGCATCTCATTTCTATCTTTCATAGTAAGATATTATATGATTTGCGAAGTGTTATGTATTCCTCGTCTACACTTCAAGTGAATGTAAATGCGACACTTCCTTGCAAGGAAATAGCGTTTGCAGATGTCTGCCTATCGTAGCAATAGAGTTCTAATGCTTCTTAAAACGCGATATCGCATCTCATTTCTATGTTTCATGGTAAGATATAATATGATTTGCGAAGTGTTATGTATTCCTCGTCTACACTTCAAATGAATGTAAATGCGACACTTCCTTGGTAGGAAATAGCGTCTGCAGATATCTAGGTATCGTAGCAATAGAGTTCCAATGCTTCTTAGAACGCGATATCGCATCTCATTTCTATGTTTCATGGTAAGACATAATATGATTTGCGAAGTGTTATGTATTCCTCGTCTACACTTCAAATGAATGTTAATGCGACACTTCCTTGCTAGGAAATAGCGTCTGCAGATGTCTACGTATCGTAGCAATAGATTTCTAATGCTTCTTAAAACGCGATATCGCATCTCATTTCTATGATTCATTGTAAGATATAATATGATTTGCGAAGTGTCATGTATTCCTCGTCTACACTTCAAATGAATGTAAATGCGACACTTCCTTGCAGGGAAATAGCGTTTGCAGATGTCTACCTATCGTAGCAATAGAGTTCTAATGCTTCTTAAAACGCAATATCGCATCTCATTTCTATGTTTCATGGTAAGATATAATATTATTTGCGAAGTGTTATGTACTCCTCGTCTACGCTTCACATGAATGTAAATGCGACACTTCCTTGCAAGGAAATAGCGTTTGCAGATGTGTAGGTATCGTAGCAATAGAGTTCTAATGCTTCTTAAAACGCGATATCGCATCTCATTTCTATCTTTCATAGTAAGATATTATATGATTTGCGAAGTGTTATGTATTCCTCGTCTACACTTCAAGTGAATGTAAATGCGACACTTCCTTGCAAGGAAATAGCGTTTGCAGGTGTCTACGTATCGAAGCAATAGAGTTCAAATGCTTCTTAAAACGAGATATTGCATCTCATATCTATGTTTCATGATAAGATATAATATTCATTGCGAAGTGTTATGCATTCCTCGTCTACGATTCAAATGAAAGTAAATGCGACACTTCCTTGCAAGGAAATAGCGTTTGAAGATGTCTACGTATCGTAGCAATAGAGTTCATATGATTCTTAAAACGCGATATCGCATCTCATTTCTATGTTTCATGGTAAGATATAACATGATTTGCGAAGTGTTATGTATTCCTCGTCGACACTTCAAATGAATGTGAATGCGACACTTCCACGCTAGGAAATAGCGTTTGCAGATGTCTAGGAATCGTAGCAATAGATTTCTAATGCTTCTTAAAACGCGATATCGCATCTCATTTCTATGATTCATTGTAAGATATAATATTATTTGCGAAGTGTTATGTACTCCTCGTCTACGCTTCACATGAATGTAAATGCGACACTTCCTTGCAAGGAAATAGCGTTTGCAGATGTGTAGGTATCGTAGCAATAGAGTTCTAATGCTTCTTAAAACGCGATATCGCATCTCATTTCTATCTTTCATAGTAAGATATTATATGATTTGCGAAGTGTTATGTATTCCTCGTCTACACTTCAAGTGAATGTAAATGCGACACTTCCTTGCAAGGAAATAGCGTTTGCAGGTGTCTACGTATCGAAGCAATAGAGTTCAAATGCTTCTTAAAACGAGATATTGCATCTCATATCTATGTTTCATGATAAGATATAATATTCATTGCGAAGTGTTATGCATTCCTCGTCTACGATTCAAATGAAAGTAAATGCGACACTTCCTTGCAAGGAAATAGCGTTTGAAGATGTCTACGTATCGTAGCAATAGAGTTCATATGATTCTTAAAACGCGATATCGCATCTCATTTCTATGTTTCATGGTAAGATATAACATGATTTGCGAAGTGTTATGTATTCCTCGTCGACACTTCAAATGAATGTGAATGCGACACTTCCACGCTAGGAAATAGCGTTTGCAGATGTCTAGGAATCGTAGCAATAGATTTCTAATGCTTCTTAAAACGCGATATCGCATCTCATTTCTATGTTTCATGGTAAGATATAATATGATTTGCGAAGTGTCATGTATTCCTCGTCTACACTTCAAATGAATGTAAACGCGACACTTCCTTGCAAGGAAATAGCGTTTGCAGATGCCTACCTATCGTAGCAATAGACTTCTAATGCTTCTTAAAACGCTATATCGCATCTCATTTCTATGTTTCATGGTAAGATATAATATGATTTGCGAAGTGTTATGTATTCCTCGTCTACACTTCATATGAATGTTAATGCGACACTTCCTTGGTAGGAAATAGCGTCTGCAGATATCTAGGTATCGTAGCAATAGAGTTCTGATGCTTCTTAAAACGCGATATCGCATCTCAATTCTATGTTTCATGGTAAGATATAACGCGATTTGCGAAGTGTTATGTATTCCTCGTCTACACTTCAAATGAATGTAAATGCGACACTTCCTTGGTAGGAAATAGCGTCTGCAGATATCTAGGTATCGTAGCAATAGATTTCTAATGCTTCTTAAAACGCGATATCGCATCTCATTTCTATGTTTCATTGTAAGATATAATATGATTTGCGAAGTGTCATGTATTCCTCGTCTACACATCAAATGAATGTAAATGCGACACTTCCTTGCTAGGAGATAGCGTCTGCAGATGTCTAGGTATCGTAGCAATAGTGTTCTAATGCTTCTTAAAACGCGATATCGCATCTCATTTCTATGTTTCATGGTAAGATATAATATGATTTGCGAAGTGTCATGTATTCCTCGTATACACTTCAAATGAATGTAAATGCGACACTTCCTTGTTAGGAAATAGCGTCTGCAGATGTCTACCTATCGTAGCAATAGAGTTCTAATGCTTGTTAAAACGCAATATCGCATCTCATTTCTATGTTTCATGGTAAGATATAATATTATTTGCGAAGTGTTATGTACTCCTCGTCTACGCTTCACATGAATGTAAATGCGACACTTCCTTGCAAGGAAATAGCGTTTGCAGATGTCTACGTATCGTAGCAATAGAGTTCATTTGATTCTTAAAACGCGATATCGCATCTCATTTCTATGTTTCATGGTAAGATATAACATGATTTGCGAAGTGTTATGTATTCCTCGTCGACACTTCAAATGAATGTGAATGCGATACTTCCTCGCTAGGAAATAGCGTTTGCAGATGTCTACGTATCGTAGCAATAGCCTTCTAATGCTTCTTAAAACGCGATATCGCATCTCATTTCTATGTTTCATAGTAAGATATTATATGATTTGCGAAGTGTTATGTATTCCTCGTCTACACTTCAAATGAATGTAAATGCGACACTTCCTTGCAAGGAAATAGCGTTTGCAGATGTCTGCCTATCGTAGCAATAGAGTTCTAATGCATATTAAAACGCGATATCGCATCTCATTTCTATGTTTCATGGTAAGATATAATAGGATTTGCGAAGTGTCATGTATTCCTAATATACACCTCAAATGAATGTAAATGCGACACTTCCTTGCAAGGAAATAGCGTTTGCAGATGCCTACCTATCGTAGCAATAGAGTTCTAATGCTTCTTAAAACGCTATATCGCATCTCATTTCTATATTTCATGGTAAGATATAATATGATTTGCGAAGTGTTATGTATTCCTCGTCTACACTTCATATGAATGTTAATGCGACACTTCCTTGCAAGGAAATAGCGTTTGCAGATGTCTACGTATCGTAGCAATAGAGTTCATATGATTCTTAAAACGCGATATCGCATCTCATTTCTATGTTTCATGGTAAGATATAACATGATTTGGGAAGTGTTATGTATTCCTCGTCTACACTTCAAATGAATGTGAATGCGACACTTCCTCGCTAGGAAATAGCGTTTGCAGATGTCTACGTATCGTAGCAATAGAGTTCATATGATTCTTAAAACGCGATATCGCATCTCATTTCTATTTTTCAGGGTAAGATATAACATGATTTGCGAAGTGTTATGTATTCCTCGTCCACACTTCAAATGAATGTGAATGCGATAATTCCTCGCTAGGAAATAGCGTTTGCAGATGTCTACGTATCGTAGCATAAGCCTTCTAATGCTTCTTAAAACGCGATATCGCATCTCATTTCTATGTTTCATGGTAAGATATAATATGATTTGCGAAGTGTCATGTATTCCTCGTATACACTTCAAATGAATGTAAATGCGACACTTCCTTGCAAGGAAATAGCGTTTGCAGGTGTCTACGTATCGAAGCAATAGAGTTCAAATGCTTCTTAAAACGAGATTTTGCATCTCATATCTATGTTTCATGATAAGATATAATATTCATTGCGAAGTGATATGCATTCCTCGTCTACGATTCAAATGAAAGTAAATGCGACACTTCCTTGCAAGGAAATAGCGTTTGAAGATGTCTACGTATCGTAGCAATAGAGTTCATATGATTCTTAAAACGCGATATCGCATCTCATTTCTATGTTTCATGGTAAGATATAACATGATTTGCGAAGTGTTATGTATTCCTCGTCGACACTTCAAATGAATGTGAATGCGACACTTCCACGCTAGGAAATAGCGTTTGCAGATGTCTACGAATCGTAGCAATAGATTTCTAATGCTTCTTAAAACGCGATATCGCATCTCATTTCTATGTTTCATGGTAAGATATAATATGATTTGCGAAGTGTCATGTATTCCTCGTCTACACTTCAAATGAATGTAAACGCGACACTTCCTTGCAAGGAAATAGCGTTTGCAGATGCCTACCTATCGTAGCAATAGAGTTCTAATGCTTCTTAAAACGCTATATCGCATCTCATTTCTATGTTTCATGGTAAGATATAATATGATTTGCGAAGTGTTATGTATTCCTCGTCTACACTTCATATGAATGTTAATGCGACACTTCCTTGGTAGGAAATAGCGTCTGCAGATATCTAGGTATCGTAGCAATAGAGATCTGATGCTTCTTAAAACGCGATATCGCATCTCAATTCTATGTTTCATGGTAAGATATAACACGATTTGCGAAGTGTTATGTATTCCCCGTCTACACTTCAAATGAATGTAAATGCGACATTTCCTCGCTAGGAAATAGCGTTTGCAGATGTCTACGTATCGTAGCAATAGATTTCTAATGCTTCTTAAAACGCGATATCGCATCTCATTTCTATGTTTCATTGTAAGATATAACATGATTTGCGAAGTGTCATGTATTCCTCGTCTACACTTCAAATGAATGTAAATGCGACACTTCCTTGCAGGGAAATAGCGTTTGCAGATGTCTACCTATCGTAGCAATAGAGTTCTAATGCTTCTTAAAACGCGATATCGCATCTCATTTCTATCTTTCATAGTAAGATATTATATGATTTGCGAAGTGTTATGTATTCCTCGTCTACACTTCAAGTGAATGTAAATGCGACACTTCCTTGCAAGGAAATAGCGTTTGCAGATGTCTGCCTATCGTAGCAATAGAGTTCTAATGCTTCTTAAAACGCGATATCGCATCTCATTTCTATGTTTCATGGTAAGATATAATATGATTTGCGAAGTGTTATGTATTCCTCGTCTACACTTCAAATGAATGTAAATGCGACACTTCCTTGGTAGGAAATAGCGTCTGCAGATATCTAGGTATCGTAGCAATAGAGTTCTAATGCTTCTTAGAACGCGATATCGCATCTCATTTCTATGTTTCATGGTAAGACATAATATGATTTGCGAAGTGTTATGTATTCCTCGTCTACACTTCAAATGAATGTTAATGCGACACTTCCTTGCTAGGAAATAGCGTCTGCAGATGTCTAGGTATCGTAGCAATAGTGTTCAAATGCTTCTTAATACGAGATATTGCATCTCATTTCTATGTTTCATGGTAAGATATAATATGATTTGCGAAGTGCTATGTATTCCTCGTCTACACTTCAAATGAATATAATGCGACACTTCGTTGGTAGGAAATAGCGTCTGCAGATATCTAGGTATCGTAGCAATAGAGTTCTAATGCTTCTTAAAACGCGATATCGCATCTCAATTCTATGTTTCATGGTAAGATATAACACGATTTGCGAAGTGGCATGTATTCCTCGTCTACACTTCAAATGAATGTAAATGCGACACTTCCTTGTTAGGAAATAGCGTCTGCAGATGTCTACGTATCGTAACAATAGAGTTCTTATGATTCTTAAAACGCGATATCGCATCTCATTTCTATATTTCATGGTAAGATATAATATGATTTGCGAAGTGTTATGTATTCCTCGTCTACACTTCAAATGAATGTAAATGCGACACTTCCTTGCTAGGAAATAGCGTCTGCAGATGTGTAGGTATCGTAGCAATAGAGTTCTAATGCTTCTTAAAACGCGATATCGCATCTCATTTCTATGTTTCATAGTAGGATATTATATGATTTGCGAAGTGTTATGTATTCCTCGTCTACACTTCAAGTGAATGTAAATGCGACACTTCCTTGCAAGGAAAAGGCGTTTGCAGATGTCTACCTATCGTAGCAATAGTGTTCTAGTGATTCTTAAAACGCGATATCGCATCTCATTTCTATGTTTCTTGGTAAGATATAATATGATTTGCGAAGTGTCATGTATTCCTCGTCTACACTTCAAATGAATGTAAATGCGACACTTCCTTGCAAGGAAATAGCGTTTGCAGGTGTCTACGTATCGAAGCAATAGAGTTCAAATGCTTCTTAAAACGAGATATTGCATCTCATATCTATGTTTCATGATAAGATATAATATTCATTGCGAAGTGTTATGCATTCCTCGTCTACGATTCAAATGAAAGTAAATGCGACACTTCCTTGCAAGGAAATAGCGTTTGAAGATGTCTACGTATCGTAGCAATAGAGTTCATATGATTCTTAAAACGCGATATCGCATCTCATTTCTATGTTTCATGGTAAGATATAACATGATTTGCGAAGTGTTATGTATTCCTCGTCGACACTTCAAATGAATGTGAATGCGACACTTCCACGCTAGGAAATAGCGTTTGCAGATGTCTAGGAATCGTAGCAATAGATTTCTAATGCTTCTTAAAACGCGATATCGCATCTCATTTCTATGTTTCATGGTAAGATATAATATGATTTGCGAAGTGTCATGTATTCCTCGTCTACACTTCAAATGAATGTAAACGCGACACTTCCTTGCAAGGAAATAGCGTTTGCAGATGCCTACCTATCGTAGCAATAGACTTCTAATGCTTCTTAAAACGCTATATCGCATCTCATTTCTATGTTTCATGGTAAGATGTAATATTATTTGCGAAGTGTTATGTACTCCTCGTCTACGCTTCACATGAATGTAAATGCGACACTTCCTTGCAAGGAAATAGCGTTTGCAGATGTGTAGGTATCGTAGCAATAGAGTTCTAATGCTTCTTAAAACGCGATATCGCATCTCATTTCTATCTTTCATAGTAAGATATTATATGATTTGCGAAGTGTTATGTATTCCTCGTCTACACTTCAAGTGAATGTAAATGCGACACTTCCTTGCAAGGAAATAGCGTTTGCAGATGTCTGCCTATCGTAGCAATAGAGTTCTAATGCTTCTTAAAACGCGATATCGCATCTCATTTCTATGTTTCATGGTAAGATATAATATGATTTGCGAAGTGTTATGTATTCCTCGTCTACACTTCAAATGAATGTAAATGCGACACTTCCTTGGTAGGAAATAGCGTCTGCAGATATCTAGGTATCGTAGCAATAGAGTTCTAATGCTTCTTAGAACGCGATATCGCATCTCATTTCTATGTTTCATGGTAAGACATAATATGATTTGCGAAGTGTTATGTATTCCTCGTCTACACTTCAAATGAATGTAAATGCGACACTTCCTTGCTAGGAAATAGCGTCTGCAGATGTCTAGGTATCGTAGCAATAGTGTTCAAATGCTTCTTAAAACGAGATATTGCATCTCATTTCTATGTTTCATGGTAAGATATAATATGATTTGCGAAGTGTTATGTATTCCTCGTCTACACTTCAAATGAATGTAAATGCGACACTTCGTTGGTAGGAAATAGCGTCTGCAGATATCTAGGTATCGTAGCAATAGAGTTCTAATGCTTCTCAAAACGCGATATCGCATCTCAATTCTATGTTTCATGGTAAGATATAACACGATTTGCGAAGTGGCATGTATTCCTCGTCTACACTTCAAATGAATGTAAATGCGACACTTCCTTGTTAGGAAATAGCGTCTGCAGATGTCTACGTATCGTAACAATAGCGTTCTTATGATTCTTAAAACGCGATATCGCATCTCATTTCTATATTTCATGGTAAGATATAATATGATTTGCGAAGTGTCATGTATTCCTCGTCTACACTTCAAATGAATGTAAATGCGACACTTCCTTGCTAGGAAATAGCGTCTGCAGATGTGTAGGTATCGTAGCAATAGAGTTTTAATGCTTCTTAAAACGCGATATCGCATCTCATTTCTATGTTTCATAGTAGGATATTATATGATTTGCGAAGTGTTATGTATTCCTCGTCTACACTTCAAGTGAATGTAAATGCGACACTTCCTTGCAAGGAAAAGGCGTTTGCAGATGTCTACCTATCGTAGCAATAGTGTTCTAGTGATTCTTAAAACGCGATGTCGCATCTCATTTCTATGTTTCTTGGTAAGATATAATATGATTTGCGAAGTGTCATGTATTCCTCGTCTACACTTCAAATGAATGTAAATGCGACACTTCCTTGCAAGGAAATAGCGTTTGCAGGTGTCTACGTATCGAAGCAATAGAGTTCAAATGCTTCTTAAAACGAGATATTGCATCTCATATCTATGTTTCATGATAAGATATAATATTCATTGCGAAGTGTTATGCATTCCTCGTCTACGATTCAAATGAAAGTAAATGCGACACTTCCTTGCAAGGAAATAGCGTTTGAAGATGTCTACGTATCGTAGCAATAGAGTTCATATGATTCTTAAAACGCGATATCGCATCTCATTTCTATGTTTCATGGTAAGATATAACATGATTTGCGAAGTGTTATGTATTCCTCGTCGACACTTCAAATGAATGTGAATGCGACACTTCCACGCTAGGAAATAGCGTTTGCAGATGTCTAGGAATCGTAGCAATAGATTTCTAATGCTTCTTAAAACGCGATATCGCATCTCATTTCTATGTTTCATGGTAAGATATAATATGATTTGCGAAGTGTCATGTATTCCTCGTCTACACTTCAAATGAATGTAAACGCGACACTTCCTTGCAAGGAAATAGCGTTTGCAGATGCCTACCTATTGTAGCAATATACTTCTAATGCTTCTTAAAACGCTATATCGCATCTCATTTCTATGTTTCATGGTAAGATATAATATGATTTGCGAAGTGTTATGTATTCCTCGTCTACACTTCATATGAATGTTAATGCGACACTTCCTTGGTAGGAAATAGCGTCTGCAGATATCTAGGTATCGTAGCAATAGAGTTCTGATGCTTCTTAAAACGCGATATCGCATCTCAATTCTATGTTTCATGGTAAGATATAACGCGATTTGCGAAGTGTTATGTATTCCCCGTCTACACTTCAAATGAATGTAAATGCGACACTTCCTCGCTAGGAAATAGCGTTTGCAGATGTCTACGTATCATAGCAATAGATTTCTAATGCTTCTTAAAACGCGATATCGCATCTCATTTCTATGATTCATTGTAAGATATAATATGATTTGCGAAGTGTCTTGTATTCCTCGTCTACACTTCAAATGAATGTAAATGCGACACTTCCTTGCAGGGAAATAGCGTTTGCAGATGTCTACCTATCGTAGCAATAGAGTTCTAATGCTTCTTAAAACGCAATATCGCATCTCATTTCTATGTTTCATGGTAAGATATAATATTATTTGCGAAGTGTTATGTACTCCTCGTCTACGCTTCACATGAATGTAAATGCGACACTTCCTTGCAAGGAAATAGCGTTTGCAGATGTGTAGGTATCGTAGCAATAGAGTTCTAATGCTTCTTAAAACGCGATATCGCATCTCATTTCTATCTTTCATAGTAAGATATTATATGATTTGCGAAGTGTTATGTATTCCTCGTCTACACTTCAAGTGAATGTAAATGCGACACTTCCTTGCAAGGAAATAGCGTTTGCAGATGTCTGCCTATCGTAGCAATAGAGTTCTAATGCTTCTTAAAACGCGATATCGCATCTCATTTCTATGTTTCATGGTAAGATATAATATGATTTGCGAAGTGTTATGTATTCCTCGTCTACACTTCAAATGAATGTAAATGCGACACTTCCTTGGTAGGAAATAGCGTCTGCAGATATCTAGGTATCGTAGCAATAGAGTTCTAATGCTTCTTAGAACGCGATATCGCATCTCATTTCTATGTTTCATGGTAAGACATAATATGATTTGCGAAGTGTTATGTCTTCCTCGTTTACACTTCAAATGAATGTAAATGCGACACTTCCTTGCTAGGAAATAGCGTCTGCAGATGTCTAGGTATCGTAGCAATAGTGTTCAAATGCTTCTTAAAACGAGATATTGCATCTCATTTCTATGTTTCATGGTAAGATATAATATGATTTGCGAAGTGTTATGTATTCCTCGTCTACACTTCAAATGAATGTAAATGCGACACTTCGTTGGTAGGAAATAGCGTCTGCAGATATCTAGGTATCGTAGCAATAGAGTTCTAATGCTTCTTAAAACGCGATATCGCATCTCAATTCTATGTTTCATGGTAAGATATAACACGATTTGCGAAGTGTTATGTATTCCCCGTCTAAACTTCAAATGAATGTAAATGCGACACTTCCTTGCAAGGAAATAGCGTTCGCAGATGTCTGCCTATCGTAGCAATAGAGTTCTGATGCTTCTTAAAACGCGATATCGCATCTCATTTCTATCTTTCATGGTAAGATATAATAGGATTTGCGAAGTGTTATGTATTCCTCGTCTACACTTCAAATGAATGTAAATGCGACAATTCCTTGGTAGGAAGTAGCGTCTGCAGATATCTAGGTATCGTAGCAATAGAGTTCTAATGCTTCTTAAAACGCGATATCGCATCTCAATTCTATGTTTCATGGTAAGATATAACACGATTTGCGAAGTGTTATGTATTCCTCGTCTACACTTCAAATGAATGTAAATGCGACACTTCCTTGCCAGGAAATAGCGTTTGCAGATGTCTGCCTATCGTAGCAATAGAGTTCTTATGATTCTTAAAACGCGATATCGCATCTCATTTCTATGTTTCATGGTAAGATATAATATGATTTGCGAAGTGTTATGTATTCCACGTCTACACTTCAAATGAATGTAAATGCGACACTTCCTTGCAAAGAAATAGCGTTTGCAGATGTCTACGTATCGTAGGAATAGATTTCTAATGCTTCTTAAAACGCGATATGGCATCTCATTTCTATGTTTCATGGTAAGATATAATATGATTTGCGAAGTGTCATGTATTCCTCGTCTACACATCAAATGAATGTAAATGCGACACTTCCTTGCTAGGAGATAGCGTCTGCAGATGTCTAGGTATCGTAGCAATAGTGTTCTAATGCTTCTTAAAACGCGATATCGCATCTCATTTCTATGTTTCATGGTAAGATATAATATGGTTTGCGAAGTCTTATGTATTCCTCGTCTACACTTCAAATGAATGTAAATGCGACACTTCCTTGCAAAGAAATAGCGTTTGCAGATGTCTAGGTACCGTAGCAATAGAGTTCTAATGCTTCTCAAAACGCGATATCGCATCTCATTTCTATGTTTCATGGTAAGATATAATATGATTTGCGAAGTGTTATGCATTCCTCGTCTACACTTCAAATGAATGTAAATGCGACACTTCCTCGCAGGAAATAGCGTTTGCAGATGTCTACGTATCGTAGCAATAGAGTTCTTATGATGCTTAAAACGCGATATCGCATCTCATTTCTATGGTTCATGGTATGATATAAGATGATTTGCGAAGTGTCATGTATTCCTCGTCTACACTTCAAATGAATGTAAATGCGCCACATCCTTGCAAGGAAATAGCATTTGCAGATGTCTACCTATCGTAGCAATAGAGTTCTAATGCTTCTTAAAACGCGATATCGCATCTCATTTCTATGTTTCATGGTAAGATATAATATTATTTGCGAAGTGTTATGTACTCCTCGTCTACGCTTCACATGAATGTAAATGCGACACTTCCTTGCAAGGAAATAGCGTTTGCAGATGTCTACGTCTCGAAGAAATAGAGTTCAAATGCTTCTTAAAACGAGATATTGCATCTCATATCTATGTTTCAAGATAAGATATAATATTCATTGCGAAGTGTTACGCATTCCTCGTCTACGATTCAAATGAAAGTAAATGCGACACTTCCTTGCAAGGAAATAGCGTTTGCAGATGTCTACGTATCGTAGCAATATAGTTCATATGATTCTTAAAACGCGATATCGCATCTCATTTCTATGTTTCATTGTAAGATATAACATGATTTGCGAAGTGTTATGTATTCCTCGTCCTCACTTCAAATGAATGTGAATGCGATACTTCCTCGCTAGGAAATAGCGTTTGCAGATGTCTACGTATCGTAGCAATAGTGTTCTAATGCTTCTTAAAACGCGATATCGCATCTCATTCCTATGTTTCATGGTAAGATATAATATGATTTGCGAAGTGTTATTTATTCCTCGTCTACACTTCAAATGAATGTAAATGCGACTCTTCCTTGCAAGAAAATAGCGTTTGCAGATGTCTACGTATCGCAGCAACAGATTTCCAATGCTTCTTAAAACGCGATATCGCATCTCATTTCTATGTTTCATGGTAAGATATAATATGATTTGCGAAGTGTTATGTATTCCTCGTCTACACTTCAAATGAATGTGAATGCGACACTTCCTCGCTAGGAAATAGCGTTTGCAGATGTCTACGTATCGTAGCAATAGAGTTCTTATGATTCTTAAAACGCGATATCGCATCTCATTTCTATGTTTCATAGTAGGATATTATATGATTTGCGAAGTGTTATGTATTCCTCGTCTACACTTCAAGTGAATGTAAATGCGACACTTCCTTGCAAGGAAAAGGCGTTTGCAGATGTCTACCTATCGTAGCAATAGTGTTCTAGTGATTCTTAAAACGCGATATCGCATCTCATTTCTATGTTTCTTGGTAAGATATAATATGATTTGCGAAGTGTCATGTATTCCTCGTCTACACTTCAAATGAATGTAAATGCGACACTTCCTTGCAAGGAAATAGCGTTTGCAGGTGTCTACGTATCGAAGCAATAGAGTTCAAATGCTTCTTAAAACGAGATATTGCATCTCATATCTATGTTTCATGATAAGATATAATATTCATTGCGAAGTGTTATGCATTCCTCGTCTACGATTCAAATGAAAGTAAATGCGACACTTCCTTGCAAGGAAATAGCGTTTGAAGATGTCTACGTATCGTAGCAATAGAGTTCATATGATTCTTAAAACGCGATATCGCATCTCATTTCTATGTTTCATGGTAAGATATAACATGATTTGCGAAGTGTTATGTATTCCTCGTCGACACTTCAAATGAATGTGAATGCGACACTTCCACGCTAGGAAATAGCGTTTGCAGATGTCTAGGAATCGTAGCAATAGATTTCTAATGCTTCTTAAAACGCGATATCGCATCTCATTTCTATGTTTCATGGTAAGATATAATATGATTTGCGAAGTGTCATGTATTCCTCGTCTACACTTCAAATGAATGTAAACGCGACACTTCCTTGCAAGGAAATAGCGTTTGCAGATGCCTACCTATCGTAGCAATAGACTTCTAATGCTTCTTAAAACGCTATATCGCATCTCATTTCTATGTTTCATGGTAAGATATAATATGATTTGCGAAGTGTTATGTATTCCTCGTCTACACTTCATATGAATGTTAATGCTACACTTCCTTGGTAGGAAATAGCGTCTGCAGATATCTAGGTATCGTAGCAATAGAGTTCTGATGCTTCTTAAAACGCGATATCGCATCTCAATTCTATGTTTCATGGTAAGATATAACACGATTTGCGAAGTGTTATGTATTCCCCGTCTACACTTCAAATGAATGTAAATGCGACACTTCCTCGCTAGGAAATAGCGTTTGCAGATGTCTACGTATCGTAGCAATAGATTTCTAATGCTTCTTAAAACGCGATATCGCATCTCATTTCTATGATTCATTGTAAGATATAATATGATTTGCGAAGTGTCATGTATTCCTCGTCTACACTTCAAATGAATGTAAATGCGACACTTCCTTCGAGGGAAATAGCGTTTGCAGATGTCTACCTATTGTAGCAATAGAGTTCTAATGCTTCTTAAAACGCAATATCGCATCTCATTTCTATGTTTCATGGTAAGATATAATATTATTTGCGAAGTGTTATGTACTCCTCGTCTACGCTTCACATGAATGTAAATGCGACACTTCCTTGCAAGGAAATAGCGTTTGCAGATGTGTAGGTATCGTAGCAATAGAGTTCTAATGCTTCTTAAAATCGCGATATCGCATCTCATTTCTATCTTTCATAGTAAGATATTATATGATTTGCGAAGTGTTATGTATTCCTCGTCTACACTTCAAGTGAATGTAAATGCGACACTTCCTTGCAAGGAAATAGCGTTTGCAGATGTCTGCCTATCGTAGCAATAGAGATCTAATGCTTCTTAAAACGCGATATCGCATCTCATTTCTATGTTTCATGGTAAGATATAATATGATTTGCGAAGTGTTATGTATTCCTAGTCTACACTTCAAATGAATGTAAATGCGACACTTCCTTGGTAGGAAATAGCGTCTGCAGATATCTAGGTATCGTAGCAATAGAGTTCTAATGCTTCTTAGAACGCGATATCGCATCTCATTTCTATGTTTCATGGTAAGACATAATATGATTTGCGAAGTGTTATGTATTCCTCGTCTACACTTCAAATGAATGTAAATGCGACACTTCCTTGCTAGGAAATAGCGTCTGCAGATGTCTAGGTATCGTAGCAATAGTGTTCAAATGCTTCTTAAAACGAGATATTGCATCTCATTTCTATGTTTCATGGTAAGATATAATATGATTTGCGAAGTGTTATGTATTCCTCGTCTACACTTCAAATGAATGTAAATGCGACACTTCGTTGGTAGGAAATAGCGTCTGCAGATATCTAGGTATCGTAGCAATAGAGTTCTAATGCTTCTTAAAACGCGATATCGCATCTCAATTCTATGTTTCATGGTAAGATATAACACGATTTGCGAAGTGTTATGTATTCCCCGTCTACACTTCAAATGAATGTAAATGCGACACTTCCTTGCAAGGAAATAGCGTTTGCAGATGTCTGCCTATCGTAGCAATAGAGTTCTGATGCTTCTTAAAACGCGATATCGCATCTCATTTCTATGTTTCATTGTAAGATATAACATGATTTGCGAAGTGTTATGTATTCCTCGTCCACACTTCAAATGAATGTGAATGCGATACTTCCTCGCTAGGAAATAGCGTTTGCAGATGTCTACGTATCGTAGCAATAGTGTTCTAATGCTTCTTAAAACGCGATATCGCATCTCATTCCTATGTTTCATGGTAAGATATAATATGATTTGCGAAGTGTTATTTATTCCTCGTCTACACTTCAAATGAATGTAAATGCGACTCTTCCTTGCAAGAAAATAGCGTTTGCAGATGTCTACGTATCGCAGCAACAGATTTCCAATGCTTCTTAAAACGCGATATCGCATCTCATTTCTATGTTTCATGGTAAGATATATTATGATTTGCGAAGTGTTATGTATTCCTCGTCTACACTTCAAATGAATGTGAATGCGACACTTCCTCGCTAGGAAATAGCGTTTGCAGATGTCTACGTGTCGTAGCAATAGAGTTCTTATGATTCTTAAAACGCGATATCGCATCTCATTTCTATGGTTCATGGTAAGATATAATATGATATGCGATGTGTTATGTATTCCTCGTCTACACTTCAAATGAATGTAAATGCGACACTTCCTTGCTAGGAAATAGCGTCTGCAGATGTCTAGGTATCGCAGCGATAGAGTTCTAATGCTTCTTAAAACGAGATACTGCATCTCATATCTATGTTTCATGATGAGATATAATATTCATTGCGAAGTGTTATGCATTCCTCGTCTACGATTCAAATGAATGTAAATGCGTCACTTCCTTGCAAGGAAATAGCGTTTGCAGATTTCTAGGTATCGCAGCAATAGAGTTATAATGCTTCTTAAAACGCAATATCGCATCTCATTTCTATGTTTCATGGTAAGATATAGTATGATTTGCGAAGTGCTATGTATTCCTCGTCTGCACTTCAAATGAATGTAAATGCGACACTTTCTTGCAAGGAAATAGCGTTTGCAAATGTCTACGTATCGTAGCAATAGAGTTCTTATGATTCTTAAAACGCGATAACGCATCTCATTTCTATATTTCATGGTAAGATATAATATGATTTGCGAAGTGTCATGTATTCCTCGTCTACACTTCAAGTGAATGTGAATGCGACACTTCCTTGCTAGGAAATAGCGTCTGCAGATGTCTAAGTATCGTAGCGATAGAGTACTAATGCTTCTTAAAACGCGATATCGCATCTCATTCCTATGTTTCATGGTAAGATATAATATGATTTGCGAAGTGCTATGTATTCCTCGTCTACACTTCAAATGAATGTAAATGCGACTCTTCCTTGCAAGAAAATAGCGTCTGCAGATGTCTAAGTATCGTAGCGATAGAGTACTAATGCTTCTTAAAACGCGATATCGCATCTCATTCCTATGTTTCATGGTAAGATATAATATGATTTGCGAAGTCTTATGTATTCCTCGTCTACACTTCAAATGAATGTAAATGCGACTCTTCCTTGCAAGGAAATAGCGTTTGCAGATGTCTACGTATCGTAGCAATAGAGTTCTGATACTTCTTAAAACGCGATATCGCATCTCAATTGTATTTTTCATGGTTGATATAATATGATTTGCTAAGTGTTATGTATTCCTCGTCCACACTTCAAATGAATGTAAATGCGACACTTCCTTGCAAGGAAATAGCGTTTGCAGATGTCTACGTATCGTAGCAATAGAGTTCTTATGATTCTTGAAACGCGATATCGCATGTCATTTCTATGGTTCATGGTAAGATATAATATGATTTGCGAAGTGTTATGTATTCCTCGTCTACACTTCAAATGAATGTAAATGCGACACTTCCTTGCTAGGAAAAAGCGTCGGCAGATGTCTAGGTATCGTAGCGATAGAGTTCTAAGGCTTCTTAAAACGCGATATCGCATCTCATTTCTATGTTTTATGGTAAGATATAATATGATGTGCGAAGTGTTATGTATTCCTCGTCTACACTTCAAATGAATGTAAATGCGACACTTCCTTGCAAGGAAATAGCGTTTGCAGATGTCTGCCTATCGTAGCAATAGAGTTCTGATGCTTCTTAAAACGCGATATCGCATCTCATTTCTATGTTTCATGGTAAGATATAATATGACTTGCGAAGTGTTATGTATTCCACGTCTACACTTCAAATGAATGTAAATGCGACACTTCCTTGCAAGGAAATAGCGTTTGCAGATGTCTACGTCTCGAAGAAATAGAGTTCAAATGCTTCTTAAAACGAGATATTGCATCTCATTTCTATGTTTCACTGTAAGATAAAGCATGATTTTCGAAGTGTTATGTATTCCTCGTCTACACTTCAAATGAATGTGAATGCGATACTTCCTCGCTAGGAAATAGCGTTTGCAGATGTCTACGTATAGTTGCAATATCTTTCTAATGCTTCTTATACCGCGATATCGCATCTCATTTCTATATTTCATGGTAAGATATAATATGATTTGCGAAGTGTCATGTATTCCTCGTCTACACTTCAAATGAATGTAAATGTGACACTTCCTTGCAAGGAAATAGCGTTTGCAGATGTCTACGTATCGAAGCAATAGAGTTCAAATGCTTCTTAAAACGAGATATTGCATCTCATATCTATGTTTCAAGATAAGATATAATATTCATTGCGAAGTGTTACGCATTCCTCGTCTACGATTCAAATGAAAGTAAATGCGACACTTCCTTGCAAGGAAATAGCGTTTGCAGATGTCTACGTATCGTAGCAATATAGTTCATATGATTCTTAAAACGCGATATCGCATCTCATTCCTATGTTTCATGGTAAGATATAATATGATTTGCGAAGTGTTATTTATTCCTCGTCTACACTTCAAATGAATGTAAATGCGACTCTTCCTTGCAAGAAAATAGCGTTTGCAGATGTCTACGTATCGCAGCAACAGATTTCCAATGCTTCTTAAAACGCGATATCGCATCTCATTTCTATGTTTCATGGTAAGATATATTATGATTTGCGAAGTGTTATGTATTCCTCGTCTACACTTCAAATGAATGTGAATGCGACACTTCCTCGCTAGGAAATAGCGTTTGCAGATGTCTACGTATCGTAGCAATAGAGTTCTTATGATTCTTAAAACGCGATATCGCATCTCATTTCTATGGTTCATGGTAAGATATAATATGATATGCGATGTGTTATGTATTCCTCGTCTACACTTCAAATGAATGTAAATGCGACACTTCCTTGCTAGGAAATAGCGTCTGCAGATGTCTAGGTATCGTAGCGATAGAGTTCTAATGCTTCTTAAAACGAGATACTGCATCTCATATCTATGTTTCATGATGAGATATAATATTCATTGCGAAGTGTTATGCATTCCTCGTCTACGATTCAAATGAATGTAAATGCGTCACTTCCTTGCAAGGAAATAGCGTTTGCAGATTTCTAGGTATCGCAGCAATAGAGTTATAATGCTTCTTAAAACGCAATATCGCATCTCATTTCTATGTTTCATGGTAAGATATAGTATGATTTGCGAAGTGCTATGTATTCCTCGTCTGCACTTCAAATGAATGTAAATGCGACACTTTCTTGCAAGGAAATAGCGTTTGCAGATGTCTACGTATCGTAGCAATAGAGTTCTTATGATTCTTAAAACGCGATAACGCATCTCATTTCTATATTTCATGGTAAGATATAATATGATTTGCGAAGTGTCATGTATTCCTCGTCTACACTTCAAGTGAATGTAAATGCGACACTTCCTTGCTAGGAAATAGCGTCTGCAGATGTCTAAGTATCGTAGCGATAGAGTACTAATGCTTCTTAAAACGCGATATCGCATCTCATTCCTATGTTTCATGGTAAGATATAATATGATTTGCGAAGTGTTATGTATTCCTCGTCTACACTTCAAATGAACGTAAATGCGACTCTTCCTTGCAAGGAAATAGCGTTTGCAGATGTCTACGTATCGTAGCAATAGAGTTCTTATGATTCTTAAAACGCGATAACGCATCTCATTTCTATGTTTCATGGTAAGATATAATATGATTTGCGAAGTGTCATGTATTCCTCGTCTACATTTCAAGTGAATGTAAATGCGACACTTCCTTGCTAGGAAATAGAGTCTGCAGATGTCTAAGTATCGTAGCGATAGAGTACTAATGCTTCTTAAAACGCGACATCGCATCTCAGTTCTATGTTTCATGGTAAGATACAATATGATTTGCGAAGTGTTACTTATTCCTCGTCTACACTTCAAATGAATGTAAATGCGACACTTCCTTGCAAGGAAATAGCGTTTGTAGATGTATACCTATCGTAGCAATAGAGTTCTGATACTTCTTAAAACGCGATATCGCATCTCAATTGTATTTTTCATGGTATGATATAATATGATTTGCTAAGTGTTATGTATTCCTCGTCCACACTTCAAATGAATGTAAATGCGTCACTTCCTTGCAAGGAAATAGCGTTTGCAGATGTCTACGTATCGTAGCAATAGAGTTCTTATGATTCTTAAAACGCGATATCGCATGTCATTTCTATGGTTCATGGTAAGATATAATATGATTTGCGAAGTGTTATGTATTCCTCGTCTACACTTCAAATGTATGTAAATGCGACACTTCCTTGCTAGGAAAAAGCGTCGGCAGATGTCTAGGTATCGTAGCGATAGAGTTCTAAGGTTTCTTAAAACGCGATATCGCATCTCATTTCTATGTTTTATGGTAAGATATAATATGATGTGCGAAGTGTTATGTATTCCTCGTCTACACTTCAAATGAATGTAAATGCGACACTTCCTTGCAAGGAAATAGCGTTTGCAGATGTCTACGTATCGTAGCAATAGAGTTCTTATGATTCTTAAAACGCGATATCGCATGTCATTTCTATGTTTCATGGTAAGATATAATATGATTTGAGAAGTGTTATGTATTCCTCGTCTACACTTCAAATGAATGTAAATGCGACACTTCCTTGCAAGGAAATAGCGTTTGCAGATGTCTACCTATCGTAGCAATAGAATTCTAATGCTTCTTAAAACGCGATATCGCATCTCATTTCTATGTTTCATGGTAAGATATAATATGATTTGCGAAGTGTTATGTATTCCTCGTCTACACTTCAAATGAATGCAAATGCGACACTTCCTTGCAAGGAAATAGCGTTTGCAGACGTCTACGTATCGTAGCAATAGATTTATAATGCTTCTTAAAACGCGATATCGCATCTCATTTCTATGTTTCATGTTAAGATATAACATGATTAGCGAAGTGTCATGTATTCCTCGTCTACATTTCAAATGAATGTAAATGCGACACTTCCTTGCAAGGAAATAGCGTTTGCAGATGTCTACGTATCGTAGCAATAGAGTTCTTATGATTCTTAAAACGCGATATCGCATGTCATTTCTATGGTTCATGGTAAGATATAGTATGATTTGCGAAGTGTTATGTATTCCTCGTCTACACTTCAAATGAATGTAAATGCGACACATCCTTGCTAGGAAATAGCGTCTGCAGACGTCTAGGTATCGTAGCGATAGAGTTCTAAGGCTTCTTAAAACGCGAAATCGCATCTCATTTCTATGTTTCATGGTAAGATATAATATGATTTGCGAAGTGTTATGTATTCCTCGTCTACACTTCAAATGAATGTAAATGCGACACTTCCTTGCAAGGAAATAGCGTTTGCAGATGTCTACGTATCGTAGCAATAGAGTTCTTATGATTCTTAAAACGCGATATCGCATGTCATTTCTATGGTTCATGGTAAGATATAATATGATTTGCGAAGTGTTATGTATTCCTCGTCTACACTTCAAATGAATGTAAATGCGACACATCCTTG
Source organism: Xylocopa sonorina (assembly GCF_050948175.1). NCBI lineage: Eukaryota > Metazoa > Arthropoda > Insecta > Hymenoptera > Apidae > Xylocopa > Xylocopa sonorina. The sequence goes on from NW_027490242.1 coordinate 771,590, forward strand.
CTAGGAAATAGCGTCGGCAGATGTCTAGGTATCGTAGCGATAGAGTTCTAAGGCTTCTTAAAACGCGATATCGCATCTCATTTCTATGTTTCATGGTAAGATATAATATGATTTGCGAAGTGCTATGTATTCCTCGTCTACACTTCAAATGAATGTAAATGCGACTCTTCCTTGCAAGGAAATTGCGTTTGCAGATGTCTACGTATCGCAGCAACAGATTTCCAATGCTTCTTAAAACGCGATATCGCATCTCATTTCTATGTTTCATGGTAAGATATAATATGATTTGCGAAGTGTTATGTGTTCATCGTCTACACTTCAAATGAATGTAAATGCGACACTTCCTCGCTAGGAAATAGCGTTTGCAGATGTCTATGTATCGTAGCAATAGAGTTCTTATGATTCTTAAAACGCGATATCGCATCTCATTTCTATGTTTCATGGTAAGATATAATATGATTTGCGAAGTGTTATGTATTCCACGTCTACACTTCAAATGAATGTAAATGCGACACTTCCTTGCAAGGAAATAGCGTTTGCAGATGTCTACGTCTCGAAGAAATAGAGTTCAAATGCTTCTTAAAACGAGATATTGCATCTCATTTCTATGTTTCACTGTAAGATAAAGCATGATTTTCGAAGTGTTATGTATTCCTCGTCTACACTTCAAATGAATGTGAATGCGATACTTCCTCGCTAGGAAATAGCGTTTGCAGATGTCTACGTATAGTAGCAATATCTTTCTAATGCTTCTTATACCGCGATATCGAATCTCATTTCTATATTTCATGGTAAGATATAATATGATTTGCGAAGTGTCATGTATTCCTCGTCTACACTTCAAATGAATGTAAATGTGACACTTCCTTGCAAGGAAATAGCGTTTGCAGATGTCTACGTATCGAAGCAATAGGGTTCAAATGCTTCTTAAAACGAGATATTGCATCTCATATCTATGTTTCAAGATAAGATATAATATTCATTGCGAAGTGTTACGCATTCCTCGTCTACGATTCAAATGAAAGTAAATGCGACACTTCCTTGCAAGGAAATAGCGTTTGCAGATGTCTACGTATCGTAGCAATATAGTTCATATGATTCTTAAAACGCGATATCGCATCTCATTCCTATGTTTCATGGTAAGATATAATATGATTTGCGAAGTGTTATTTATTCCTCGTCTACACTTCAAATGAATGTAAATGCGACTCTTCCTTGCAAGAAAATAGCGTTTGCAGATGTCTACGTATCGCAGCAACAGATTTCCAATGCTTCTTAAAACGCGATATCGCATCTCATTTCTATGTTTCATGGTAAGATATATTATGATTTGCGAAGTGTTATGTATTCCTCGTCTACACTTCAAATGAATGTGAATGCGACACTTCCTCGCTAGGAAATAGCGTTTGCAGATGTCTACGTATCGTAGCAATAGAGTTCTTATGATTCTTAAAACGCGATAACGCATCTCATTTCTATGTTTCATGGTAAGATATAATATGATTTGCGAAGTGTCATGTATTCCTCGTCTACATTTCAAGTGAATGTAAATGCGACACTTCCTTGCTAGGAAATAGAGTCTGCAGATGTCTAAGTATCGTAGCGATAGAGTACTAATGCTTCTTAAAACGCGACATCGCATCTCAGTTCTATGTTTCATGGTAAGATACAATATGATTTGCGAAGTGTTACTTATTCCTCATCTACACTTCAAATGAATGTAAATGCGACACTTCCTTGCAAGGAAATAGCGTTTGTAGATGTATACCTATCGTAGCAATAGAGTTCTGATACTTCTTAAAACGCGATATCGCATCTCAATTGTATTTTTCATGGTATGATATAATATGATTTGCTAAGTGTTATGTATTCCTCGTCCACACTTCAAATGAATGTAAATGCGTCACTTCCTTGCAAGGAAATAGCGTTTGCAGATGTCTACGTACCGTAGCAATAGAGTTCTTATGATTCTTAAAACGCGATATCGCATGTCATTTCTATGGTTCATGGTAAGATATAATATGATTTGCGAAGTGTTATGTATTCCTCGTCTACACTTCAAATGTATGTAAATGCGACACTTCCTTGCTAGGAAAAAGCGTCGGCAGATGTCTAGGTATCGTAGCGATAGAGTTCTAAGGCTTCTTAAAACGCGATATCGCATCTCATTTCTATGTTTTATGGTAAGATATAATATGATGTGCGAAGTGTTATGTATTCCTCGTCTACACTTCAAATGAATGTAAATGCGACACTTCCTTGCAAGGAAATAGCGTTTGCAGATGTCTACGTATCGTAGCAATAGAGTTCTTATGATTCTTAAAACGCGATATCGCATGTCATTTCTATGTTTCATGGTAAGATATAATATGATTTGAGAAGTGTTATGTATTCCTCGTCTACACTTCAAATGAATGTAAATGCGACACTTCCTTGCAAGGAAATAGCGTTTGCAGATGTCTACCTATCGTAGCAATAGAATTCTAATGCTTCTTAAAACGCGATATCGCATCTTATTTCTATGTTTCATGGTAAGATATAATATGATTTGCGAAGTGTTATGTATTACTCGTCTACACTTCAAATGAATGTAAATGCGACACTTCCTTGCAAGGAAATAGCGTTTGCAGACGTCTACGTATCGTAGCAATAGATTTATAATGCTTCTTAAAACGCGATATCGCATCTCATTTCTATGTTTCATGTTAAGATATAACATGATTAGCGAAGTGTCATGTATTCCTCGTCTACATTTCAAATGAATGTAAATGCGACACTTCCTTGCAAGGAAATAGCGTTTGCAGATGTCTACGTATCGTAGCAATAGAGTTCTTATGATTCTTAAAACGCGATATCGCATGTCATTTCTATGGTTCATGGTAAGATATAGTATGATTTGCGAAGTGTTATGTATTCCTCGTCTACACTTCAAATGAATGTAAATGCGACACATCCTTGCTAGGAAATAGCGTCTGCAGACGTCTAGGTATCGTAGCGATAGAGTTCTAAGGCTTCTTAAAACGCGAAATCGCATCTCATTTCTATGTTTCATGGTAAGATATAATATGATTTGCGAAGTGTTATGTATTCCTCGTCTACACTTCAAATGAATGTAAATGCGACACTTCCTTGCAAGGAAATAGCGTTTGCAGATGTCTACGTATCGTAGCAATAGAGTTCTTATGATTCTTAAAACGCGATATCGCATGTCATTTCTATGGTTCATGGTAAGATATAATATGATTTGCGAAGTGTTATGTATTCCTCGTCTACACTTCAAATGAATGTAAATGCGACACATCCTTGCTAGGAAATAGCGTCGGCAGATGTCTAGGTATCGTAGCGATAGAGTTCTAAGGCTTCTTAAAACGCGATATCGCATCTCATTTCTATGTTTCATGGTAAGATATAATATGATTTGCGAAGTGCTATGTATTCCTCGTCTACACTTCAAATGAATGTAAATGCGACTCTTCCTTGCAAGGAAATTGCGTTTGCAGATGTCTACGTATCGCAGCAACAGATTTCCAATGCTTCTTAAAACGCGATATCGCATCTCATTTCTATGTTTCATGGTAAGATATAATATGATTTGCGAAGTGTTATGTGTTCATCGTCTACACTTCAAATGAATGTAAATGCGACACTTCCTCGCTAGGAAATAGCGTTTGCAGATGTCTATGTATCGTAGCAATAGAGTTCTTATGATTCTTAAGACGCGATATCGCATCTCATTTCTATGGTTCATGGTAAGATATAATATGATTTGCGAAGTGTTATGTATTCCTCGTCTACACTTCAAATGAATGTAAATGCGACACATCCTTGCTAGGAAATAGCGTCTGCAGACGTCTAGGTATCGTAGCGATAGAGTTCTAAGGCTTCTTAGAACGCGATATCGCATCTCATTTCTATGTTTCATGGTAAGATATAATATGATTTGCGAAGTGTTATGTATTCCTCGTCTACACTTCAAATGAATGTAAATGCGACACTTCCTTGCTAGGAAATAGCGTCGGCAGATGTCTAGGTATCGTAGCGATAGAGTTCTAAGGCTTCTTAAAACGCGATATCGCATCTCATTTCTATGTTTCATGGTAAGATATAATATGATTTGCGAAGTGCCATGTATTCCTCGTCTACACTTCAAATGAATGAAAATGCGACACTTCCTTGCAAGGAAATAGCGTTTGCAGATGTCTACGTATCGTAGCAATAGAGTTCTTATGATTCTTAAAACGCGATATCGCATGTCATTTCTATGTTTCATGGTAAGATATAATATGATTTGAGAAGTGTTATGTATTCCTCGTCTACACTTCAAATGAATGTAAATGCGACACTTCCTTGCAAGGAAATAGCGTTTGCAGATGTCTACGTATCGTAGCAATAGATTTCTAATGCTTCTTAAAACGCGATATCACATCTCATTTCTATGTTTCATTGTAAGATATAATATTATTTTCGAAGTGTCGTGTATTCCTCGTCTACACTTGAAATGAATGTAAGTGCGACACTTCCTTGCTAGGAAATAGCGTGTGCAGATGTCTAGGTATCGTAGCAATAGAGTTCTTATGATTCTTAAAACGCGATATCGCATCTCATTTCTATGGTTCATGGTAAGATATAATATGATATGCGATGTGTTATGTATTCCTCGTCTACACTTCAAATGAATGTAAATGCGACTCTTCCTTGCAAGGAAATAGCGTTTGCAACTGTCTACGTATCGTAGCAATAGAGTTCTTATGATTCTTAAAACGCGATAACGCATCTCATTTCTATGTTTCATGGTAAGATATAATATGATTTGCGAAGTGTTATGTATTCCTCGTCCACACTTCAAATGAATGTAAATGCGATACTTCCTCGCTAGGAAATAGCGTTTGCAGATGTCTACGTATCGTAGCAATAGAGTTCTTATGATTCTTAAAACGCGATATCGCATGTCACTTCTATGGTTCATGGTAAGATATAGTATGATTTGCGAAGTGTTATGTATTCCTCCTCTACAATTCAAATGAATGTAAGTGCGACACTTCCTTGCAAGGAAATAGCGTTTGCAGATGTCTACCTATCGCAGAAATAGAGTTCCAATGCTTCTTAAAGCGCGATATCGCATCTCATTTCTATGTTTCATGGTAAGATATAATATGATTTGCGAAGTGTTATGTATTCCTCGTCTACACTTCAAAATGAATGTAAATGCGACACTTCCTTGCAAGGAAATAGCGTTTGCAGATGTCTACGTATCGTAGCAATAGAGTTCTTATGATTCTTAAAACGCGATATCGCATGTCATTTCTATGGTTCATGGTAAGATATAATATGATTTGCGAAGTGTTATGTATTCCTCGTCTACACTTCAAATGAATGTAAATGCGACACTTCCGTGCTAGGAAATAGCGTCGGCAGATGTCTAGGTATCATAGCGATAGAGTTCTAACGCTTCTTAAAACGCGATATCGCATCTCAATTCTATGTTTCATGGTAAGATATAATATGATTTGCGAAGTGTTATGTATTCCTCGTCTACACTTCAAATGAATGTAAATGCTACTCTTCCTTGCAAGGAAATAGCGTTTGCAGATGTCTACGTATCGTAGCAATAGATTTCTAATGCTTCTTAAAACGCGATATCGCATGTCATTTCTATGGTTTATGGTAAGATATAATATGATTTGCGAAGTGTTATGTATTCCTCGTCTACACTTCAAATGTATGTAAATGCGACACTTCCTTGCTAGGAAAAAGCGTCGGCAGATGTCTAGGTATCGTAGCGATAGAGTTCTAAGGCTTCTTAAAACGCGATATCGCATCTCATTTCTATGTTTTATGGTAAGATATAATATGATGTGCGAAGTGTTATGTATTCCTCGTCTACACTTCAAATGAATGTAAATACGACACTTCCTTGCAAGGAAATAGCGTTTGCAGATGTCTACGTATCGTAGCAATAGAGTTCTTATGATTCTTAAAACGCGATATCGCATGTCATTTCTATGTTTCATGGTAAGATATAATATGATTTGAGAAGTGTTATGTATTCCTCGTCTACACTTCAAATGAATGTAAATGCGACACTTCCTTGCAAGGAAATAGCGTTTGCAGATGTCTACCTATCGTAGCAATAGAATTCTAATGCTTCTTAAAACGCGATATCGCATCTCATTTCTATGTTTCATGGTAAGATATAATATGATTTGCGAAGTGTTATGTATTCCTCGTCTACACTTCAAATGAATGTAAATGCGACACTTCCTTGCAAGGAAATAGCGTTTGCAGACGTCTACGTATCGTAGCAATAGATTTATAATGCTTCTTAAAACGCGATATCGCATCTCATTTCTATGTTTCATGTTAAGATATAACATGATTAGCGAAGTGTCATGTATTCCTCGTCTACATTTCAAATGAATGTAAATGCGACACTTCCTTGCAAGGAAATAGCGTTTGCAGATGTCTACGTATCGTAGCAATAGAGTTCTTATGATTCTTAAAACGCGATATCGCATGTCATTTCTATGGTTCATGGTAAGATATAGTATGATTTGCGAAGTGTTATGTATTCCTCGTCTACACTTCAAATGAATGTAAATGCGACACATCCTTGCTAGGAAATAGCGTCTGCAGACGTCTAGGTATCGTAGCGATAGAGTTCTAAGGCTTCTTAAAACGCGAAATCGCATCTCATTTCTATGTTTCATGGTAAGATATAATATGATTTGCGAAGTGTTATGTATTCCTCGTCTACACTTCAAATGAATGTAAATGCGACACTTCCTTGCAAGGAAATAGCGTTTGCAGATGTCTACGTATCGTAGCAATAGAGTTCTTATGATTCTTAAAACGCGATATCGCATGTCATTTCTATGGTTCATGGTAAGATATAATATGATTTGCGAAGTGTTATGTATTCCTCGTCTACACTTCAAATGAATGTAAATGCGACACATCCTTGCTAGGAAATAGCGTCGGCAGATGTCTAGGTATCGTAGCGATAGAGTTCTAAGGCTTCTTAAAACGCGATATCGCATCTCATTTCTATGTTTCATGGTAAGATATAATATGATTTGCGAAGTGCTATGTATTCCTCGTCTACACTTCAAATGAATGTAAATGCGACTCTTCCTTGCAAGGAAATTGCGTTTGCAGATGTCTACGTATCGCAGCAACAGATTTCCAATGCTTCTTAAAACGCGATATCGCATCTCATTTCTATGTTTCATGGTAAGATATAATATGATTTGCGAAGTGTTATGTGTTCATCGTCTACACTTCAAATGAATGTAAATGCGACACTTCCTCGCTAGGAAATAGCGTTTGCAGATGTCTATGTATCGTAGCAATAGAGTTCTTATGATTCTTAAGACGCGATATCGCATCTCATTTCTATGGTTCATGGTAAGATATAATATGATTTGCGAAGTGTTATGTATTCCTCGTCTACACTTCAAATGAATGTAAATGCGACACATCCTTGCTAGGAAATAGCGTCTGCAGACGTCTAGGTATCGTAGCGATAGAGTTCTAAGGCTTCTTAGAACGCGATATCGCATCTCATTTCTATGTTTCATGGTAAGATATAATATGATTTGCGAAGTGTTATGTATTCCTCGTCTACACTTCAAATGAATGTAAATGCGACACTTCCTTGCTAGGAAATAGCGTCGGCAGATGTCTAGGTATCGTAGCGATAGAGTTCTAAGGCTTCTTAAAACGCGATATCGCATCTCATTTCTATGTTTCATGGTAAGATATAATATGATTTGCGAAGTGCCATGTATTCCTCGTCTACACTTCAAATGAATGAAAATGCGACACTTCCTTGCAAGGAAATAGCGTTTGCAGATGTCTACGTATCGTAGCAATAGAGTTCTTATGATTCTTAAAACGCGATATCGCATGTCATTTCTATGTTTCATGGTAAGATATAATATGATTTGAGAAGTGTTATGTATTCCTCGTCTACACTTCAAATGAATGTAAATGCGACACTTCCTTGCAAGGAAATAGCGTTTGCAGATGTCTACGTATCGTAGCAATAGATTTCTAATGCTTCTTAAAACGCGATATCACATCTCATTTCTATGTTTCATTGTAAGATATAATATTATTTTCGAAGTGTCGTGTATTCCTCGTCTACACTTGAAATGAATGTAAGTGCGACACTTCCTTGCTAGGAAATAGCGTGTGCAGATGTCTAGGTATCGTAGCAATAGAGTTCTTATGATTCTTAAAACGCGATATCGCATCTCATTTCTATGGTTCATGGTAAGATATAATATGATATGCGATGTGTTATGTATTCCTCGTCTACACTTCTAATGAATGTAAATGCGACTCTTCCTTGCAAGGAAATAGCGTTTGCAACTGTCTACGTATCGTAGCAATAGAGTTCTTATGATTCTTAAAACGCGATAACGCATCTCATTTCTATGTTTCATGGTAAGATATAATATGATTTGCGAAGTGTTATGTATTCCTCGTCCACACTTCAAATGAATGTAAATGCGATACTTCCTCGCTAGGAAATAGCGTTTGCAGATGTCTACGTATCGTAGCAATAGAGTTCTTATGATTCTTAAAACGCGATATCGCATGTCACTTCTATGGTTCATGGTAAGATATAGTATGATTTGCGAAGTGTTATGTATTCCTCCTCTACAATTCAAATGAATGTAAGTGCGACACTTCCTTGCAAGGAAATAGCGTTTGCAGATGTCTACCTATCGCAGAAATAGAGTTCCAATGCTTCTTAAAGCGCGATATCGCATCTCATTTCTATGTTTCATGGTAAGATATAATATGATTTGCGAAGTGTTATGTATTCCTCGTCTACACTTCAAAATGAATGTAAATGCGACACTTCCTTGCAAGGAAATAGCGTTTGCAGATGTCTACGTATCGTAGCAATAGAGTTCTTATGATTCTTAAAACGCGATATCGCATGTCATTTCTATGGTTCATGGTAAGATATAATATGATTTGCGAAGTGTTATGTATTCCTCGTCTACACTTCAAATGAATGTAAATGCGACACTTCCGTGCTAGGAAATAGCGTCGGCAGATGTCTAGGTATCATAGCGATAGAGTTCTAACGCTTCTTAAAACGCGATATCGCATCTCATTTCTATGTTTCATGGTAAGATATAATATGATGTGCGAAGTGTTATGTATTCCTCGTCTACACTTCAAATGAATGTAAATGCGACACTTCCTTGCAAGGAAATAGCGTTTGCAGACGTCTACGTATCGTAGCAATAGATTTATAATGCTTCTTAAAACGCGATATCGCATCTCATTCCTATGTTTCATGTTAAGATATAACATGACTAACGAAGTGTCATGTATTCCTCGTCTACATTTCAAATGAATGTAAATGCGACACTTCCTTGCAAGGAAATAGCGTTTGCAGATGTCTACGTATCGTAGCAGTAGATTTCTAATGCTTCTTAAAACGAGATATTGCATCTCATATCTATGTTTCATGGTAAGATATAATATGATTTGCGAAGTGCTATGCATTCCTCGTCTACACTTCAAATGAATGAAAATGCGACACTTCCTTGCAAGGAAATAGCGTTTGCAGATGTCTACCTATCGTAGCAATAGAATTCTAATGCTTCTTAAAACACGAATCGCATCTCATTTCTATGTTTCATGGTATGATATAATATGATTTGCGAAGTGTTATGTATTCCTCGTCTACACTTCAAATGAATGTAAATGCGACACTTCCTCGCTAGGAAATAGCGTTTGCAGATGTCTACGTATCGTAGCAGTAGATTTCTAATGCTTCTTAAAACGCGATATCACATCTCATTTCTATGTTTCATTGTAAGATATAATATGATTTTCGAAGTGTCATGTATTCCTCGTCTACACTTCAAATGAATGTAAATGCGACACATCCTTGCTAGGAAATAGCGTCTGCAGATGTCTAGGTATCGTAGCAATAGAGTTCTAATGCTTCTTAAAACGCGATATCGCTTCTCAATTCTATGCTTCATGGTAAGATATAATATGATTTGAGAAGTGTTATGTATTCCTCGTCTACACTTCAAATGAATGTAAATGCGACTCTTCCTTGCAAGGAAATAGCGTTTGCAGATGTCTACGTATCGTAGCAATGGAGTTCTTATGATTCTTAAAACGCGATATCGCATCTCAATTCTATGTTTCATGGTAAGATATAATATGATTTGCGAAGTGTTATGTATTCCTCGTCTACACTTCAAATGAATGTAAATGCTACTCTTCCTTGCAAGGAAATAGCGTTTGCAGATGTCTACGTATCGTAGCAATAGATTTCTAATGCTTCTTAAAACGCGATATCACATCTCATTTCTATGTTTCATTGTAAGATATAATATGATTTTCGAAGTGTCATGTATTCCTCGTCTACACTTCAAATGAATGTAAATGCGACACTTCCATGCTAGGAAATAGCGTCTGCAGATGTCTATGTATCGTAGCAATAGTGTTCTAATGCTTCTTAAAACGCAATATCGCATCTCAATTCTATGTTTCGTGGTAAGATATAATATGATTTGCGAAGTGTCATGTATTCCTCGTCTATACTTCAAATGAATGTAAATGCGACACTTCATTTGCTAGGAAATAGCGTCTGCAGATGTCTAGGTATCGTAGCAATAGAGATCAAATGCTACTTAAAACGAGATATTGCATCTCATATCTATGTTTCATGGTAAGATATAATATGATTTGCGAAGTGCTATGTATTCCTCGTCTACACTTCAAATGAATGAAAATGCGACACTTCCTTGCAAGGAAATAGCGTTTGCAGATGTCTACCTATCGTAGCAATAGAATTCTAATGCTTCTTAAAACACGAATCGCATCTCATTTCTATGTTTCATGGTAAGATATAATATGATTTGCGAAGTGTTATGTATTCCTCGTCTACACTTCAAAATGAATGTAAATGCGACACTTCCTTGCAAGGAAATAGCGTTTGCAGATGTTTACGTATCGTAGCAATAGAGTTCTTATGATTCTTAAAACGCGATATCGCATGTCATTTCTATGGTTCATGGTAAGATATAATATGATTTGCGAAGTGTTATGTATTCCTCGTCTACACTTCAAATGAATGTAAATGCGACACATCCGTTCTCGGAAATAGCGTCGGCAGATGTCTAGGTATCATAGCGATAGAGTTCTAAGGCTTCTTAAAACGCGATATCGCATCTCATTTCTATGTTTCATGGTAAGATATAATATGATGTGCGAAGTGTTATGTATTCCTCGTCTACACTTCAAATGAATGTAAATGCGACACTTCCTTGCAAGGAAATAGCGTTTGCAGACGTCTACGTATCGTAGCAGTAGATTTATAATGCTTCTTAAAACGCAATATCGCATCTCATTCCTATGCTTCATGTTAAGATATAACATGACTAACGAAGTGTCATGTATTCCTCGTCTACATTTCAAATGAATGTAAATGCGACACTTCCTTGCAAGGAAATAGCGTTTGCAGATGTCTACGTATCGTAGCAATAGAGTTCTTATGATACTTAAAACGCGATATCGCATGTCATTTCTATGGTTCATGGTAAGATATAATATGATTTGCGAAGTGTTATGTATTCCTCGTCTACACTTCAAATGAATGTAAATGCGACACTTCCTCGCTAGGAAATAGCGTTTGCAGATGTCTACGTATCGTAGCAGCAGATTTCTAATGCTTCTTAAAACGCGATATCACATCTCATTTCTATGTTTCATGGTAAGATATAATATGATTTGCGAAGTGTTATGTATTCCTCGTCTACACTTCAAATGAATGTAAATGCGACACTTCCTTGCAAGGAAATAGCGTTTGCAGATGTCTACGTATCGTAGCAATAGAGTTCTTATGTTTCTTAAAACGCGATACCGCATGTCATTTCTATGGTTCATGGTAAGATATAATATGGTTTGCGAAGTGTTATGTATTCCTCGTCTACACTTCAAATGAATGTAAATGCGACACTTCCTTGCTAGGAAATAGCGTTTGCAGACGTCTACGTATCGTAGCAATAGATTTATAATGCTTCCTAAAACGCGATATCGCATCTCATTTCTATGTTTCATGTTAAGATATAACATGATTAGCGAAGTGTCATGTTTTCCTCGTCTACATTTCAGTTGAATGTAAATGCGACACTTCCTTGCAAGGAAATAGCGTTTGCAGATGTCTACGTATCGTAGCAATAGGGTTCTTATGATTCTTAAAACGCGATATCGCATGTCATTTCTATGGTTCATGGTAAGATATAGTATGATTTGCGAAGTGTTATGTATTCCTCGTCTACACTTCAAATGAATGTAAATGCGACACATCCTTGCTAGGAAATAGCGTCTGCAGACGTCTAGGTGTCGTAGCGATAGAGTTCTAAGGCTTCTTAAAACGCGATATCGCATCTCATTTCTATGTTTCATGGTAAGATACAATATGATTTGCGAAGTGTTATGTATTCCTCGTCTACACTTCAAATGAATGTAAATGCGACACTTCCTTGCAAGGAAATAGCGTTTGCAGATGTCTACGTATCGTAGCAATAGAGTTCTTATGATTCTTAAAACGCGATATCGCATGTCATTTCTATGGTTCAGGGTAAGATATAATATGATTTGCGAAGTGTTATGTGTTCCTCGTCTACTCTTCAAATGAATGTAAATGCGACACTTCCTTGCTAGGAAATAGCGTCGGCAGATGTCTAGGTATCGTAGCGATAGAGTTCTAAGGCTTCTTAAAACGCGATATCGCATCTCATTTCTATGTTTCATGGTAAGATATAATATGATTTGCGAAGTGCTATGTATTCCTCGTCTACACTTCAAATGAATGAAAATGCTACACTTCCTTGCAAGGAAATAGCGTTTGCAGATGTCTACCAATCGTAGCAATAGAATTCTGATGCTTCTTAAAACACGAATCGCATCTCATTTCTATGTTTCGTGGTAAGATATAATATGATTTGCGAAGTGTTATGTATTCCTCGTCTACACTTCAAATGAATGTAAATGCGACACTTCCTCGCTAGGAAATAGCGTTTGCAGATGTCTACGTATCGTAGCAGTAGATTTCTAATGCTTCTTAAAACGCGATATCACATCTCATTTCTATGTTTCATTGTAAGATATAATATGATTTTCGAAGTGTCATGTATTCCTCGTCTACACTTGAAATGAATGTAAATGCGACACTTCCTTGCTAGGAAATAGCGTGTGCAGATGTCTAGGTGTCGTAGCAATAGAGTTCTAATGCTTCTTAAAACGCGATATCGCATCTCAATTCTATGCTTCATGGTAAGATATAATATGATTTGCGAAGTGTTATGTATTCCTCGTCAACGCTTCAAATGAATGTAAATGCGACTCTTCCCTGCAAGGAAATAGCGTTTGCAGATGTCTACGTATCGTAGCAATGGAGTTCTTATGATTCTTAAAACGCGATATCGCATCTCAATTCTATGTTTCATGGTAAGATATAATATGATTTGCGAAGTGTTATGTATTCCTCGTTTACACTTCAAATGAATGTAAATGCGACTCTTCCTTGCAAGGAAATAGCGTTTGCAGATGTCTACGTATCGTAGCAATAGATTTCTAATGCTTCTTAAAACGCGATATCGCATCTCATTCCTATGTTTCATGTTAAGATATAACATGACTAACGAAGTGTCATGTATTCCTCGTCTACATTTCAAATGAATGTAAATGCGACACTTCCTTGCAAGGAAATAGCGTTTGCAGATGTCTACGTATCGTAGCAATAGAGTTCTTATGATTCTTAAAACGCGATATCGCATGTCGTTTCTATGGTTCATGGTAAGATATAGTATGATTTGCGAAGTGTTATGTATTCCTCGTCTACACTTCAAATGAATGTAAATGCGACACATCCTTGCTAGGAAATAGCGTTTGCAGACGTCTCCGTATCGTAGCAATAGATTTATAATGCTTCTTAAAACGCGATATCGCATCTCATTTCTATGTTTCATGTTAAGATATAACATGATTAGCGAAGTGTCATGTTTTCCTCGTCTACATTTCAGATGAATGTAAATGCGACACTTCCTTGCAAGGAAATAGCGTTTGCAGATGTCTACGTATCGTAGCAATAGAGTTCTTATGATTCTTAAAACGCGATATCGCATGTCATTTCTATGGTTCATGGTAAGATATAGTATGATTTGCGAAGTGTTATGTATTCCTCGCCTACACTTCAAATGAATGTAAATGCGACACATCCTTGCTAGGAAATAGCGTCTGCAGACGTCTAGGTGTCGTAGCGATAGAGTTCTAAGGCTTCTTAAAACGCGATATCGCATCTCATTTCTATGTTTCATGGTAAGATACAATATGATTTGCGAAGTGTTATGTATTCCTCGTCTACACTTCAAATGAATGTAAATGCGACACTTCCTTGCAAGGAAATAGCGTTTGCAGATGTCTACGTATCGTAGCAACAGAGTTCTTATGATTCTTAAAACGCGATATCGCATGTCATTTCTATGGTTCATGGTAAGATATAATATGATTTGCGAAGTGTTATGTATTCCTCGTCTACACTTCAAATGAATGTAAATGCGACACTTCCTTGCTAGGAAATAGCGTCGGCAGATGTCTAGGTATCGTAGCGATAGAGTTCTAAGGCTTCTTAAAACGCGATATCGCATCTCATTTCTATGTTTCATGGTAAGATATAATATGATTTGCGAAGTGCTATGTATTCCTCGTCTACACTTCAAATGAATGAAAATGCGACACTTCCTTGCAAGGAAATAGCGTTTGCAGATGTCTACCAATCGTAGCAATAGAATTCTAATGCTTCTTAAAACACGAATCGCATCTCATTTCTATGTTTCATGGTAAGATATAATATGATTTGCGAAGTGTTATGTATTCCTCGTCTACACTTCAAATGAATGTAAATGCGACACTTCCTCGCTAGGAAATAGCGTTTGCAGATGTCTACGTATCGTAGCAGTAGATTTCTAATGCTTCTTAAAACGCGATATCGCATCTCAATTCTATGCTTCATGGTAAGATATAATATGATTTGCGAAGTGTTATGTATTCCTCGTCTACACTTCAAATGAATGTAAATGCGACTCTTCCTTGCAAGGAAATAGCGTTTGCAGATGTCTACGTATCGTAGCAATGGAGTTCTTATGATTCTTAAAACGCGATATCGCATCTCAATTCTATGATTCATGGTAAGATATAATATGATTTGCGAAGTGTTATGTATTCCTCGTCTACACTTCAAATGAATGTAAATGCTACTCTTCCTTGCAAGGAAATAGCGTTTGCAGATGTCTACGTATCGTAGCAATAGATTTCTAATGCTTCTTAAAACGCGATATCACATCTCATTTCTATGTTTCATTGTAAGATATAATATGATTTTCGAAGTGTCATGTATTCCTCGTCTACACTTCAAATGAATGTAAATGCGACACTTCCATGCTAGGAAATAGCGTCTGCAGATGTCTAGGTATCGTAGCAATAGTGTTCTAATGCTTCTTAAAACGCGATATCGCATCTCAATTCTATGTTTCATGGTAAGATATAATATGATTTGCGAAGTGTCATGTATTCCTCGTCTATACTTCAAATGAATGTAAATGCGACACTTCATTTGCTAGGAAATAGCGTCTGCAGATGTCTAGGTATCGTAGCAATAGAGATCAAATGCTACTTAAAACGAGATATTGCATCTCATATCTATGTTTCATGGTAAGATATAATAGGATTTGCGAAGTGCTATGTATTCCTCGTCTACACTTCAAATGAATGAAAATGCGACACTTCCTTGCAAGGAAATAGCGTTTGTAGATGTCTACCTATCGTAGCAATAGAATTCTAATGCTTCTTAAAACACGAATCGCATCTCATTTCTATGTTTCATGGTAAGATATAATATGATTTGCGAAGTGTTATGTATTCCTCGTCTACACTTCAAATGAATGTAAATGCGACACTTCCTCGCTAGGAAATAGCGTTTGCAGATGTCTACGTATCGTAGCAGTAGATTTCTAATGCTTCTTAAAACGCGATATCACATCTCATTTCTATGTTTCATTGTAAGATATAATATGATTTTCGAAGTGTCATGTATTCCTCGTCTACACTTGAAATGAATGTAAATGCGACACTTCCTTGCTAGGAAATAGCGTGTGCAGATGTCTAGGTATCGTAGCAATAGAGTTCTAATGCTTCTTAAAACCCGATATCGCATCTCAATTCTATGCTTCATGGTAAGATATAATATGATTTGCGAAGTGTTATGTATTCCTCGTCTACACTACATATGAATGTAAATGCGACTCTTCCTTGCAAGGAAATAGCGTTTGCAGATGTCTACGTATCGTAGCAATGGAGTTCTTATGATTCTTAAAACGCGATATCGCATCTCAATTCTATGT